>NC_089680.1:39666683-39967097 GCF_037042795.1 Molothrus aeneus
CAGACTCAAGTTTACATTTGTAGTCAAATATGAAAAGAGTTATATGCAGCTAAATTAGAGGTGTACACCAATTCACCTTCATGAAAGTGAATTTTGAAAAATTCAGAAATGTTCTCCTTAGAGAAGAAACTTGCATTGCATCTTGAGCTATGCTTACCACTTCATGAGAACAAAACCAAGAGGAATTTATGCAAAGCAACACAGACTGACTCTATATGCCAAATGGCACAGTTTAAAAGGTATGTATGCTACAGGCATACTGCAGCAGACTCTAAGCTGCATCAGCTGATCATGCATAAACAGGAACCACAGTAAGCAGCTGCTGTCAGTCCTAAACAATAGCATTTTGAGCAGTTTATTTAATGAACTAATTCTACAGAGACAACAGGTTTCTTCCTATTGTTACAGACTAGCATTGAAGCAGAACGTCAAGCATGTCTCCCACTGAAGGGCTTGTTTGGTCTCTTTGTGTGGTATTTATAGCATGGTCTGGTTAGTGTCAGTCTTCACTTTATTGGTATTCTCTTAAATCCTGAAATTTTACCCAGACTATTACTAATAAGTTCAAATCTTGTTATAGAAATGATGTATATTTTCCAGCAAGTCCTGTGAAAAATTCTAAACCCCATCTAACTGTGTCATAGCATTTCATACCAACTCCTTTCGTGTACTACAGTCTTTTTATTTTTTATTCTTTGCCTTCCACAGGGGGACTTTTATATACACATAGTTTAATATATTTTTGTTCCATAATTTTATTACGTATGGCAGTCTTTGATATATATCAAAAACATAGGTTCCTGGCATCAGCTATGAAGAGAAATGTGAGGATAAGCCATTGTTCTTATAAGCCAAAATAATGTTTGGTATCATAGCTACATCAATAAAGAATTTTTCTAGTTTTAACCTTCTTATTTCTGGATAAAAATTATTTTACCCCAAACAGAAGAACAAGATGAGGCACAGCTCAGTTTGATGGTGCAGACTGCTGCAAAAGCCATAGTCAGCTCCTGAACTGATCATAAAAAACATTTTCAGCAAGCTCTTTTCCTCACTTCTGCCAGTATTTATTGGTCACGGGTTCTTCTCTCCTTACCTACTTGGACAGATTTCCTATGGTAACTACCAATACAAGTTAGTAAATTGGCAGAATTACAAACTTTTTTACATCTTTCTGTGCAAATAAAATAGCACTGAATTTGTCTGGATCATCAACTAAAATGCTTCCTAATGAAAATACTTTGGAAAATTGTCATCTCTGAATACAGTTTTGAAATACCATGTACTCAAATATTTTATAAGGGAACTTAACATCAAAACAGAACTAACAAAAAAAAATAGACAAAAGAAATATTTTAAAAATTGAAAAATATTAATTTATAAAACTAAAGAGCATTTTCTGTCAGAAAATTGCCTCCCTCCCTCCCCCAAAAAACAATTTTAAGGGATCGAACAAATCAATTGTTCAAGACAAGAACAAGTCTGCTTTTTGCTGTGCTTCAGGAATGCCCAGAATACCTGGTGAAACAGGGATGAGAGCTCAGCACAATGAGAGCTCACCTTGGTATTACCTGTGTAGAGGATAACCTGCTCTTTCATTGTATATGGTTGAGCTTGGAGAAAACCTTAGTGGAGATGGTTAGCTTGTGGCTCTCACTTGTCCACAGCTCTTAAACAATTCACATGTTTCTCTACATGCCATAGTGCCTCCTGCCAAGCCTGGACCAGAACAGGAAAGGTCATGAGCTGAAACATCCTGCAAGGACAGTGGGGGTCAGCAAGAATTTCTGCACCCAGCACTGCCCTGTTCCATTGGATTCAGCAGCCCAGGCCAGGACTCTCTATAACAGAGTGGAAATATAGAATCATAAAATCATTCAGGTTAGAAGAGACCTGGTTGCTTTACACTTAAGAGCTATGCTGGGATTTCATCTGTTTCTCAGCACTCTAGGGTGTGTTGGCCTCTGGAACACAACAAAATATTGGTATGTAACCCCACTCAGGAGAATTGGTAACCCTTCACCATGGTGTCATCTGTTCTTGGTGAATATCATCATACTTGTATTAAAATCCTTCAAGTTATAAGTGTTATTTTTGGCACATTTTTTGGTTTTGTTTTGTAGGGGTTTTTTAAATTTTTAATGCTTTAAAATCAATAGCATCACTCTCTCTTATCTGCTATAAGGATTATAAACTTCAATTATCAGATTCAGACTTCCTGAAAAATTGCAATCTTCCATTCTAAGGGTTCTATGTATCATTCCATTTAAATGCACAAGATACAAAACATCTTGTAGTATTATAATAAAGATCTTCTAATTCTCTTTCTTATAAATTGGTGAGACCTGTTCTGACAAAGAAACCAAAACCAAAACCAAAAACAAGCCAGAGCAAAAGATTTCAACAACAGTATTTTATTATTAAGTCTTAATGATTTTACCTTTTTTTTTCCTACAACAAAGCTGCGTGCTGAGCACCTGGGACAATTGTAAACTGTGTGTGAATTTTCCCATCTTCATTTGTGAGTTTGGCATACTTATATACAGATATGCAGTCTGTATTCACATGTACATTCAGCTTTTTCATTAAGATATTCAGATTTCATTTTAAACTCCTATTTTTATAAACAATTTTTAAATTCCTTACAGATTCTACCTCACACACTTACAAAGGGGACAAGGAGCTATTTCTTAGCTCTGTCCACACAGAGCGCAAGTGTGTGTGTGTGCAGGTGTTTGCTGGGGCTCCCAGGAGGCAGCTGCTGCAGAGCATGGTGGCTGTGTGTCACAGCCTGGGGCTGACCTCTGTGCTTCAGCCAGCAACAGAGCACCCAGCTCGAGGAGACACAGCACCAGGCATCAAACTGAAACCAAATTACAGCATTTCAGTAGCCTCGCCTGAAGCTAAACATTTTTTTCCAACTCAATTGGAAGAGTTTTGGAAACATGACCATTGACCTACTTTACTGTTTAGAAGTTCTGTATGTATATATGATGAATGTTTCTCAGCCTTAATGTGCTCTGATATTAATAATAAGCACTCTAATTACAGAACTTTTTTAAGAAAGATGTTTCTTGTTTCCCTTTTCTGAGGAAAGGCAGAGGCCAACAAATGTAGTGGTAATGAGATAAATTTTATTTATTGTATATATCTTTTATCTTTAGAGGAGATACATTTGTGATGATGCCTCCCAGGCACAGGAACAAGCCCATAGCTCCTCTGAACCCATTCAGTGTGATATTCAACAGGTGATGTTTTTGTAAGGTAGTGCAGTACACAGGAGGGCAAAATTACAAGCCACGCACATCACACACTTTGCTACTGAAAACTGTTTGTTGGATTAATGCTTTTTGCACTGGCATTATTAATGTCTGCAACAATGCAAATTTTCTTACTTGCAAGTTGTGTTACTCATGGAGTCAGCTGAATTAGTCCAGAAGACCAACACATTAACACCTCCACATTTCTGCATATCACATGTGTTTGGAGTCATTGATACAGCTGTACACAGTGCAGATATACCTTGAAATATTAGGATAGACTCTAGTAGCAGCAGAATGATGCCAACAGCTTCTAATACCTTGTTCTGAGCTTGTTTAAGAGAAGAGAAGAATCTCTAACTAATCTCTATTAAAACCTAACTAGGAAAGGCAAAGCTTGCAGGATGTTTTTCAGCTTTCACATTAGTCAAGAGGCTGAAGTGAGCACAGACCTTGCAGAGCCCTGGAACAATCTGTTCACTCGTGTAATATAAACTGTTCTGCTCTCTCTAAGAGTGATGTTCTGCAAGTTATATTCAACTGGAATTTGACCTCAGGATGCTGAATCCAATCAAATAATTTCCTCCAGAAAAAGACACAAGGTAAAAATACAGAGGCCAAGGTGAGCCACAAAAACATGCATTTATAACATGCATTGGAGAGACAATAGCTATATCCATGGAGACAGTACAAGTACAAGTACAAGTACAAGATCACTCATACCCAAGCCAGGAGCTTGAGGCATAAAAACATAGAGCTACTCCAACAAACAAACAGGTCACGAAGCAGCACTCCCTGCAAGCCTGCTGCCACCTCCAAGGTAATGTATCCTGCCAATCAGCCGGGTATGGTAGCTCAGTCAGATGTCCCTGCTGCTGCTGGAGTCCCTCTCCTGAGTCCAGACCCAGCACTAGGGTCTTTGGAGGCATCAGCCCATATTCATCACACAGCAAAGAGAAATCTGTATTCTCACCAGGAAGATTACAGCCTAAACAAAACACTAATTAAAGGAACAACTGTTGTCTAATGCTGCCTGGTTAATCAGAAAAGCCAAAATATTTTCCGTTTGGGCCAAATTGACATTAAATGAAAGAAAAGGAAAAAACAAAATAAAACAAGGCTCCAGGTTAAAAAGACTGTTTTGCTGCTTCAAAATGAAATCTTTTGCTTGATTACTTGCTTGCATTTCTGCATTATCTATTTTAACTTGTGTTGGCAGTTTTACACTACAAATGCCTTTTTGAAATAGGAAATTGTTTTTTAAAGAATTCAATATTTGGTATGCTCTAAATCCTTTTTCTTTATTTCCCCTCTTTAACTAGAACTGTTTACAAGCCTGATCCAAATTTCAGAATAATTTCTGCCACTTGATTGTCCTGTCAAAACTGTCTACTACTAAAAATGGGAGCTATTGAAAATTATAACAATATAATATAACAAAATCATCCAAGAAGGTCCAAGTAACGTACTTTTAAGTTTAAAGATATGATAAAATAATTTAAGCAGGTAATTATTTTTTATTAAGTATTCTTTCATAGCAGTTTTTCCTATTAGCAAATAATCGTGTGGGTATTTTTACTGATATAAGTGTATGAGAGCTTTATTATAACAGTATTAGTCACATTTGAGCCTCTAGTTTATGTTTACTGAGAAAAGTGTGAGTGCCATACCAGCACTTCTGAGAGCAATTGAGAGTACCCTGATCAGAAAAATAGCTTTAAAAACACTACTCATTTGGCTTTGATTTTGCATTCTTATTCTTTTCTTTGTCTTTTTCATGTGTGTTTGGCTTTTTACTTCTGATCTTCTGAAGGGCACTGTATTTCTTTCTCCTATTTTTCTTCCCAGCAGTAAATGACAGAGCAGATCATGAGATTTTGTATTTATTGTGGGAGCTTTTTAAAAAAAACTGATTACTTTATGACCAGAAATAAAATTGTGAGTTGGAAGCACTGGTAACACAACCCTCTGTGCAGCAATGTATGTATTGCATGGGCATATTTTCACCACAAAAAACACTGAGATCTGAGGAATGATTTTTCATCTGTCTTAATTGCATCTCTAACATTACAACAATCTGCCTGGCTGAAAGATGCTGTAGAAGCTGAGCCTTGTCAGTTTTTCCTACATTTGCCACTGTTACCATCCTGAAAAATTTAAAAAATTGATGCAGGCTCCAAACATAAGATTAATGAAAAAAAGGAAATCTGTGCTGTTGTTATTTGTTTAGTACACTTTTTAGTTTAAACTTCCCTGTGTCTTCTGAGTTCTATATCATGTGCAGGAGTTTTTGCCTAAAACTACTAGGACTAAGAAATATTCCAATTGATTTCAACAGAACTGAGTGCTTCTTAATTTAATATAGATTTTTAAAACTGGAAGTTTTTTATACAGGTTGTGTTTGGCGTTTTGATATTCTGATGGTTGTATGATTAAAGCTTAACAAGCACAAATAAATGCACAGAATGTTACTCCAGCTAACTCTGAAATAGAAAGTCACATTAGCTATCTAAGCACATATTAAAATATCTGAAACCAGGGTGATTTGCATTGCAACTTAACTATTTTTATATGAACACTGAGAGTCTGAGGTGATGGTGATATATCCATACCAGGTGCTTGTCAGGTCATATTTGGGATAAAGTGCACTAAACAAATATATACATATATGTGAAGCTTCTTTTCACTTAAATTAAGTATCAACAATCCAGTGAATATAGTGTAAAATTAAGAAAAGAGATTGAAACTAAGTGCAATAACTAATGTGGCTGTTTAAGTAAGGAACTTTATTTAAGATATGGTGAGATAATTTTGTCCTTTCTTGTAGGGTCAAATTATACTGGTTTTTTAGACAAAACTTGGGGGGAAAGAACTGTGAATTTGAGCTATTAATTTTGTATAAGAATTTATAAATTCAGATGCTTCCATGCTCACTAGAGTTCAGGGTCAGCACAAAAGGAGCATTATGGGTTTTGCTTAGCATATGAAAAAAAAATATAAAGAGAATAGTTAACTGTGACAGTAATACTTTTCAATATCAGTTAGGAAGTCTAATAGGCAGCTAATTACTATTTTTTTTTAAATAGCTTCAAATACTTCAGAAGTAAAACAATGCAAGTATAAGCAAGCACTATCTTTGTCTATTGCTCTGTTGCAGGTACCCATCAGCATAGCCTCTGAAACAATGGCAAAAGGACAGGAGACATTTGTTGGAGGCTTATCCTATTATTACTGTTACTATTTTTTGTTATATTAATATATAATTGTAACACTGCCTTACATATTTTTAATAGCACTAATACTAACTAATATTACTACTACTACTACTACTACTACTACTACTAATAATAATAATAATAATAATAATAATAATAATAATAATAGTTTCATCTTCTTCCTTTCTTCACAATTCCTTTGATTCCCACCCTCTTCTCAGCTCCATCCTTTCCTCTTTGAGATCATTTTCTTCCTCTTCACCTTGCTCTTGGCATCAGTAGCAGTGGGGAGAAGAGGAGGTGAGGCAGGCAGCAACCTGGGCTGTGGAAATCTGCCCAGGGGGCTGCAGGGACCACCAGTGAGAGGCACCTCTGACCAGCTCTGTGGAGGCACTTATGGATTAAACACACAGCCTTGAATACAACCTGCCGGTGAGTGGGTACCAAAGCGAAAACCAAAAGTCCCTGCTCTCAGCAACTCTTCCAGGTGAGACTGTGGGGCATTGTGGTCTGAAAGGAGTTTTGTGCTCTTCAGTGTATAATTGATGGCTGAGGCACAGGGAGTCAGCACAGCCTGGATGTCAGAGACCTTCCGCTTTTCCCTTTTGATTCTGAAAAACTGCATACTCTCTGGATTGAAAGACTCAGACTTTATTCATAACAGTGAGATTGTTATCATTCCCTACTGGTCTCTCCTCCAGCACAGCCTTTATCAGTTATTTTATTGTATCTTGAATGAACTCTACCATAAAAGTAAATTAAAAAAGACCTCTAAAAAAGGTGCATACTTAAATGTGGCTGTTTAAATAGCTTTAACATTGCAATGGCTATGGAAATAATGTGAGAAGTAAAAACATGAAATGCTATCTTTGCATCACCTTTTACAACATGTATGCTATTTATAAACCATTAAGTACTTGACTATATCCAATGCCATCCAATGTAAAATGCAGATTGTTAAATTTTATGGTCCAGATCCAGTTTTAAGCTGCATAAACAAATCCAAAGTAATACCACTGTTTTTCCTTTCTCAGCATCTACATCAATATAAACCAGCAGAATCTGCATCTGTGTATTTTAATCACATACTTATGAAGATTCTTTTTTTCAATGTTAATTGTCAAGGAAGTCTGTTTTTTCATCCATTTTTCTTTTATACTGCCTTTACTCTGTTCAAATAAAAAGTATACAGCCGAAGTTCAAACTGTACGTGGGAGACATGAAAAATGGACAGCCTCAATATTGGACTTTGCTGATACCACTTGTTGCTGCCCTAAGAAAGATGCAAAATAGAGTTGACTTCTCTATTTCTGGTTGAAAACACATTTATATGGCACTTATGCTCAAATATTGTACTTATTTCCAATATTTATGTAAAGTGTGCATGTTTACATGAATATAATTACAACATATTTTTTTGTGTGATTCTGTTTATTAACCACTAGTCTATTTCTTTTAAAAACAACTAAAATAACTAGCTTTTATTTGATGTCCTGCTATGGTAACATGTAGTGGCTTTTACATTACACTTGGAGAGTTTACACATGTATACCTGTTCTAGTTTGGCAAGTAGATTTAGTTTCTTGATGCATAAAAACATTTATAATGTAAATGTTATCCAGCACATTCTCCTATGCCCAATACAAGTAAAACTTGATTTATTTTCCAGAACAGAAGTCATTGGATGGGAGTGCTGCACTGGTTTTTTTCCCAATCACTGGACACCTCTGAGTACAACAGTACAAACTAACTTTCAAATGTCCAAACAGCCAGCTCATGCAATCTGAATGAATTGAAGCCCTCATTCTAGAAGTATATAGGCTTCCATCAAACTGAATAGTTAAGTACATTGCATAGAAAGTAAATAAATGATAAGTATTTTTTGAAAATAGGTAGTTTACTTCCCTTTAGCAGGACTATTTAAGCCACAAGGGCCTGATTCTTTTTTTATCTAAAAATCCCTTGTTCCCATCTAACAAAGGAAAGCAGAAAGAATTATTCAGGTGATGTTGTAAAAAAAGCGGGATGAATTCCATATATGGACCAAAGGCACTTTGTAGAGTACCAGGTTAATCAGCTGCTTAACTTCATCTAGACCAGATAATTAACCAAACTCCTGACTGCTTTCAAGACTGACTAGCACATAGGTGTTATAATGAATATTAGATTCATGTGGATATGATCTGAGCTGGCAAATAATGCACTGTTTGAGACCTACAGCCTTGAACATGACAATGTTCACATTGCACTAATGTGCAGATTAGTAGGAGACCATTTTCAATCACAGACACACAGAGTTTGTTCAGCCCATGCTAACAGCCATCAAAGGGGCTTGGTGGGGGCATGTACACACCAGCTCTCAGAGGGGTGAGCTATGCATCTTAGAACTCTCAATGACAAGAGGATTTTGGCTTGCAAGGTCAAGGAGGTTGGCCTCCTGTGAACTGGAGCAATAGAGAACTGGGTCATGACCCTGAAAAGATTTCTGCACATGCTTACTTTCAAGCATGTGATTAGGGCCATTGTTTGCAGTGGTGCTGTTTGCATATCCAAATTTAAGAACACACATAATCTTTTGCAATTTTGATTTTTTATTATCTATGGCTTGAAGAATATTTTGGAGAAAATTAGTATTTTCTAGATCACTTTTATATTACAGGTGTCTTTCAGTAGCAGTAAAAGTAAATTAATTCAAATATACACTGCATTCTGCATCATTCTGAAAAGGAAGTCCTTAAAATAACTGTAGATAAGGTTTTAAAAATCTAAATTTCAGTTTTTAAATAGGCCTTAAGTAAGGCTTGTTGTAAAATGCATCTTTTAAATTGTGACTATCTCCAGTTTCAGCTCTGAATAGATGCATCTCTGCATTTACTTGGGTGTCGAAGGTCATGGCCAAGGTACTATGGAAGTGTTTTTAAGAAGCTTGGTTAATCTTTGCCAGCACTCAGCCTGGCTCTAGCTAGTGTTCAGAAATACAATTTTCATGTTTATGCAATTAAACTAAAAATGCTAAATTTCAGTCCAAGTGTCATAAACATTTAACAAAAACTCTGTCCCTTCACTGAAGAGGAAAATAGCTATAAATTAAGAAATAAAATTTCTCTACCTTTATTTTTAAAAAGAAAAGCTTATATATTGCCAATGATGTAGAGTTATTTATTTTCCAAATGAGCCACTTATTCTTGTGAAGTCCTGGAACTGGTTTCATATAATTCAAAAAGCGATTACCTATTTTCAAGATAAAAAGGGAGAAAGAAAAAAAAAATTTGACAGTGAAAAACAAATTAATGAGGTTGGGATGTCGTTTATAATCTGCTTCCAAAATCCTACATGCACAAGCCCTCTGAGGACTCCTCATGCGCAGTTTATATGGGCTGTGCTAGCATTGCAGAATCCCTCAACCCAAGTTCAGGCAGTAGTCAAATAGCAGTTCATTGCAGGACTTGACCATTTCTTTTTGGCAACACAGTAACAATTGGACTTTAAGGAGCGCAGTCAGAGAGAAAAAAAAAAAAAATTAAAATGACAATCTCATATATTTACATTGCCCCAAATATTTTGTCCTGGACTTAGTGTCATATAGTATCTTCTCATGGCAATGTGAAAAATGGCAAGGATTAAAAAAATAGAAAGGAATCCCATCTACTGCATTCTGTAAGGACTACCGGGTTTGAACAAAGAAAAAAAACCCACATTTTCAACATATATAAAAATCTTTCTTAAGACATGAACCACAGAAATGAAATTGTGGCTTTACACAATACCTTTAGCTCAGATGAGAGTTTATTCCTCTCCTGACTATGTGTACAAGTAAGAAACATGCTGGTTAGCAAATTTGTGAACTTTTTACATATGCCCTGATGGCAAATATTTGAGCTTTTAAAGATGGATTAATTCTACTCAAGACAATACTTTCATGCTTTAAGTTCAGTACCCAGACAAACAAATATTTTCACTATGAGGTCCTTACAGAAAAAGTAATAAAGAAAATTTGCAAATCACAAAGTAACTGAAAGAATAAGTGCCCTTCTTTGTTACATATACAAACTGCTATGATTTATAACTGTTAGAGGTGTAAGCAAAATCTAATTAACATATTTTTTAGTGTGATTAAGTTGGAAGACTAATTTATTTCCATCAGTCATGTTCTTTCAGAACAAGCCAAAATAAAGCTTTAAAAAAAAGGACCTAAGATAGTAAAGTCAAAAAGAATAAAAGCAAAGGAAAAAATGCATTTTGTTTTAAACTTATCACTTGGAATGAAGTAGTATTTCATGCCTTTTTGGAGAATAGAGATTTGAAAAAGAACTACAGGTATCTTTTTTATGACTGAATGAAACTTTAATAGGGAGGAGGTTAAGAAGTTAAACCAAAGTAACAATAGCACTGCAGTGAAAGAGGCATGTTCTTTTTCATGCACATTGTTCCCTCTCAGAGGTCTGTCATTCAGTAGAATAGATGTACTTTGACTCATGGGTGGCGATGTACAGCCTAAGCTTAGCCTGAATCCTCTCCTAAAGGCTGAGTCCTGCAACCAGATCCTGGCAGCTTCCCTGCAGCACTACAGCATGTTTCACTAATATGAGCTGATAGGATTAGCAGCAGGCAGCAATTACAAACTCTTCTTTGTGAGTCCTGAAGAGTTTTGATTCCTGTGTCAACTGATGCTGTATTTCAGATTTCTTTTGTGGTAAATCCTAAACCTTGAGTATTGAGAGTAGATTTACACAGTCCAGGAAAGCAAAACAATAAAGGATAGTATGTTGTTTAAATTGAAGTATGTCTATACTGTTTTATTACAAGCAACGCACCCACATCCCCCTCCAATTACTAGTACTATTCACAGGCCATAATATAGTTGACTGGGAATACTGCTAAAGACACTAAAGCAAGATGGTTATCAGCACTTCTGCACCCATTTCCTAGTCTAATATCCAAAGCAGTCTCACAGTAAAGGAAAAGCTTTGGAGTCTGATTGACCCTGAAGAGATTTTAATCCTGGAGGTAAAAGTGTGTTCACATGTAATGTTTTAATATAGGAACTAAGTAAAACAGAAAAAGAAGCAAACAATGCAGACATTCAAACTCACTTGATGAAGTCTGTACAAAAACTGCAAATAAAAAACATGAACTGAAATGAGTGGTGTTATTTTAAACATATGTGAATATTCAGTAAGATGAAAAATATTAGGTTCCATTCCATCAAACTGCACACTTAACCTTAGGTTGAGTTATTTTCTTCTGATAGACATGTATCCATGCGCAAGAAAATAACCAAAATATTTTCTTTATACTGAGGGCCACAAAGGTGGCTTCCCTTGGGGTGGCTTCCCCAGATGTCTGCTCTCACTCAACACCATGGCAGGTGAGTCAATTTCTTTCTGAATTACTGATATCTGGATCATCAAAACTTTGTAATTGGTGATAGCCGTGTGTGACCCAAACATCTGCTTATGCATCCAAGAATTGGGACAGAGAGCTAAAAATTTCACCAACCAGTCACACCTGTCAATGACAGCCCAAAGTAACATTTATTAAATTGGTCTAACTGTCCAATGAATGCACCTGTTAGTGAAAATGAAATAAAGACCAGATTTTCATGAAGAACCCTTGCTGAACTCAAGTGGAAGATACTACTGTTTTACAGCTTCCTGCTTCATTCTCTACTTCCATTTGCTTGGCAGGAATTGAGAGCAATTAATGACATCAGGTTTGCAGAAATGTGTCATAGAGACAAGCTATGGTACTAAGATGCAGGTCCATACTCCTTTCTGCTGATTATGTTACAGAATCATCAAAGAGTGAAAATTACCTGGGACTGTAAGAATTTATCTCTCTAATACTGATCTACTGACAAAATCAGAAGCCTAAACAAGAATACAGTCAAAATTAGGAGACATCAGATTTAATTCAGTCTGACAGTGTAAGGAATTATATGAAAATTAAAAAATCTTCCATTAATACAAAAGAAGTTTTTATACAGATCTAGTACATACTGCTTTCAGAAAAAGAATCCTGATAAATTAAGGAGTAACTTTTTTGAGACACAAAAATTTGAGACACAAAATGTCAAATAGTATATTGCAGTTCTCTGAATATCTTCATATGAATATTAGATTTAGAATCCTGTGCAAAACTGCTGTGAGCAAAAAGATTAATTTGCTTACATCATTTGTGTGATTCCTGTTCACATTCCAGTCTTTCACTTCAAAGTTCCTAAATGTTTGAGAATATAACAGAAAATAAAACTTTTTAAAAAGTTTTTAGCATTCTTGTACAATCTATCCTTTGTAACCCTCACTCAAAAACAAAGAGTGAGTTTGCAGAATAGTAAAATGAGCTCCTACCTTTTTTTCAGGTTCTTCAAACATTAGAACTACTTCTGAGAAAAGGTATATTATAACTTGAGCACTGAGAACAAACCAAAGAATTTAGCCTGATGTGTTTTGAATAAGTGAGAAATATTTTGCCTATGTACATAGAGTATGACACCAGTTTGCAAGAAAATCTGTAAAAAGAAATCTCATTGTATGTTCCAAAGCTTGTAATTTTCTCTCTCAGATGTATAAAAAGGGTGACTTGGCAATAAGTTTCTTTTATCTGTAAGGCTGTATTCTTTGAAAGCTGGTACGATGACCTTAGTGATCAGTTAAAATTATAAGCTAAAGCTAATGACGCTGATCCCTTTATATGCATTTTCATTTTAGAACTTTGCGTTAGTCTCCTTTTGTATCTAAAATACGTAAATCCATCTATGTCTGTCTGCATATCTTCCCATTTATCATGTGGTATCTGGTTTGCGACAAGAACCGTGACATTTGGAATGCACCAAACACACTTATCAGAAACTTAATATGGCTTCCACAGAGTGCAGGAGTTTCTGGGACAAACAACTTGCTCTTGACAGTTTGGATGTGTAAGAAATCTGTCACAAATTTTCCATTTCAAAAGGAAGTCTTGACATATCTTGTTGCATTTCCGGAAATGGAACAAAGAAATACTTTATGGTTAAGAAATGGATGTAAGCCAACAGTCAGTACCCTAAGGTGAAAGTCAGACCAGCCCAGGAGTTCCTCAGTTTTCAAGCAAGAGTTCTGCAGTTCCAAATAATGAACAAGTGAAAAAATAAGTAATTCCAAATAATGAAGAGGTGTTCTCATCTCTACTGAATCCTTCATTGTGCTCTGGGCAAAGCACTCTCTAGCATGACATAAAGAGACTACTTGATATAACAACTGAAGAAACCTGCAACACATCTAAAGTAGCCTCTCATTTTTATACAGCTGTAAAAGCTCTGCAGTAAGCCCCTGAAAGAGAACATTTGTGTGTTTTATGTTAATTTGAAATGCTTGAAAGCAGTCAAAAGAGAAGCTTAGTCCTGAAGAAATCCCAGCTTTAAATCCCCCTTAAGCCAGGGCATATCTATGATGTTGCTTTTTTTTTTTTTTCAAACAACTGCAATTCTTTTATTACTTCTGAAATGTTAGGTACATTTCATGCAGATTTGAATTTTCATATCACCTTTTAAAGGGTGAGTCAAAATTTCCTCAGGACCCCTAGAAATCCTAATAGCCTGGCAAGCTTTTCAGCCAAGACCTAATATTCTTCTGTTCTTTGTGTGTGGAAGCTGCTGTCCCCATGAGTCTGTGCAGGGTGAGCATGAAATGAGGGTGGAAGCCCTTTATCGCACGTTCCCACTTCACTTCCCAGTCCTTGCCAAGAGTCTCTTGGCAAGACACTTTTGGCAAGGGCTGTTAATTTGTCAGCATTTCAGATGAAGCAGCAATGGCCAAAAATTTCTTAGGTTCTTCCCTGCACAAAATCCAAAGGAATCTAGTGTAAGGTTCATCGACTTCACTGTTCAGATAAAGACTGGAGGCTCATTCCATAGGAACTAAACCAACTGGAGACCAAGGCAGTTTTATCTTTTCTCTCGGATAATTGTCTTTATGCTTTTCATCTCTTTTGTCTGGGGCTGTTAAATTAGGAAAGATTATTCCGGAATTTTCTAACACCTGCTGTAAATCTGAACACTGAAAACTGAAATTTCTGTTTGCTTGTACAAAAATAGTGTGAATGAGGCAAGGGGTACTGGTGGGGTGGTGGTAGTGTTTGTCTTTTGATTCAAAGTTATTCGAACTAGGGGGAATGTTTCATTTTTTTTCTCCTGTGAAGTATGATTATAATATGGTTATATTAGCAGCCCTGCTCATTGAAACTATATGAGTAGTGAAAGGACAGACCTGTCCACACACATATCCTGCTGAATTCAGCTGGCCAGTAGCTCCTGAACTCAGCAGCTGATTTTATACTAATGCGAAGGTTAATGAACTGTTTTCTACTCCTTTCCAGGAGCAAATGTCAGCCCTATAGAGGTTCATTGCTCACCAGAACTCAATCTGGAGTTCTAGTCTGGCAGAGGAAGAGTAATAGACTAATGCATTAATTCACTGAGCCTCTCTGCCCTTAGACTGGTTGTGCATTTTTTAACATGAACTATAGCAGCTATGGCATTTAATCATATCTTCATTTACCTTCCAACTATGATTTCAGAATGCATATAAAATACTCTCTATCTTGATTATTGCCATCAATATAAACACAAACTACAACAGAAGGGCAGGAGAGGAAAGAGAAAGGCTTTTGGATTCAATTGATAAGCTTAAATGGAGAAAAACATGTACATCACAGCTGGCTGAATCCCTGAACAACTAATTAAAATGAAGCCTTGTTTAATTTTTCCCAAGAATGATCTGCTTTGGTTATCTGCCAGCTATAGGTAGGTGAAGGTTTTTCTGTCTATAGGTAGGTGAAGGTTTTTCTGTGTTTTTTCCATTGCATAAAGGAAAATTTGTGCTTAGTCATACATGACTAAAACTACTTTTTTGACCATTCTTAGACCATATTCCCCAAACTGTTTAGCATAACTGGACAGTCTCACTCATGAAATAGGTAGTATAGATAAGGTTATTTTTTTAGTGTAAGAATCTATTCTCTATATCATGGAAAATAAGCTATGTATGATACTAACACTGCAAGACAGAGGAATTGGAAGAACGTGACTGTTTAAAAAATTTATTTGTGAGCTAAGATGGGAGGACCCTACTACATCCATGGGTAAGGAAAATGGAAAATTACTAAAATTTTGGTGTTATTTCTCAACTTCCTAGGAAGCAGACTTCAGCATATGCATTACAGAAATTATCTTTAACCCTTATTCCTGCTGAAGGATATTCATCATTGGCTGAAAGTAAGGAGGGCACAGAGAAAAAATCAAAATTTGTCCAAGTGATGTAGCTTTGAGACTTTAATGTGCAACAACATCACTCATGCAGAGGGTTGACCTTAGCATATGGAAATTTCAGGTAACAGTGAAGAAATAATGACAATTAAAAGAATATATACAATAAGTGTTTCGCATTATGTCTTGGCTACTTTACTTTCAGTAACATTTTAAAAATTTGAAACATGAGAAAGAAACTCAGCCTCATTTGAAGTAATCATGTGAAATTTTGCATTTTAATCCTTTTACTTTCAGGGAAGCCCACAGCTTCAGTTGAGGTCAAGTCTATCAGCAGTTGAGTAGCTCCCTTTCTGTTATGTCAAGAGAAATACCTTGAGATATAATTGCATTATGAATGACTAAAACGGTGACAGAGTCAGTGGTGGGAAAAAAATATGTAAACTAGCATGTCCCAATTGAATTGTTCATTTGGTTTTCTCTGTTCTATGGTATAAGCAATAGGGTAAATCCTCTTTTTCGTCATTCAGGATGAAAGTTTATTTGAAGTTGGAGACTATAGCTGCCTTTTCACAGTAAATTGACCTTGTTCCATGCAGCCAATGTCATAATGCTCTGCTTTATCTAGGCTGAGAGAGAGAAAATCGCAAATTGCTTCTGCATGATTAGTTCTGCCACTTCAAACGTGTTTCTTCCGAGTTGGCTTCCACACTTGCTGCTAGAGATATGTGCCGCTGGGAAACCCTAATCTGTCTCTGAACTCCTCTGATTTAGTAACCCTTTACCAGCCAGTCTCTTAAGTCAGTAAAATGACTCTTGTTGAGAACAATAGAAATGGTACAGAAAAAAAGAAGGCATTAATTTTAGTCAGCTTTTTCTCACTTAGAAGATGGAAATCCCTCCAGATTAATGGAGTTTTCATGGATATGTATTTTTTTTATTATTGTTAACAATGTTTTTTTCTTTTCTTTATATAGTATATCTTGACGAATAAATCTTGGATTTTTTATTTTCTTGAAATACATAAAGATATTTACCATTGTGTTACTAAATTGATATTGACATATTATCATCTAATTAATTCTATTTTTTCAAAAATTATCATCATTTTTCATTTTGCTAATATGTTTCAGATAAATAATCCCAAGACAGTCAAAGATTAAGAAAACCCAGGGCAAAAATTACTGCTGTGATGGACTCTTGAAATTAAAAACAGCCAAAAAAGGTTTTACACAGCCAGATAAAATTACTCCATGTTGTTTCAGTCAGGAGACAACCATTAAAAAAATCACATATAGTTGATAAAATAGTTAGCAACACAGCTTAGAATTTTAGAATTTTATATATAATTTTATATAATTTATATATAATTTGTTTTCAAATCTAGAAATCAAGGAAAGTACAGAATCTCACTATTTGGTTTCTCTTTGGACAGGACATCTGTACAGTTGTCACTTTACAAAGACACAATTCTGCAAAACATCAGTTTCTCAGACTCAGGCTTCTTCTCTTTCCTGCTGACTCTGCCTGCTGCCACTCATGCTATATCCTCACAGTGAGAGAATCACAGGGAGTGTCCACATTTGGGAAACCAATGGGTATTCAGGATGAGGCCATAGGATTTAATTGCTTACATAATCTATTTTAACTGAAAAAATCAAAACCATTTACATTTAGAAAAATTATCTTTTACCTGTTACTTTACTCTGTAACATGAGCACCAGGGCTGAACTCTATGTGCTGAACTACACAGCCATATTAATGCAGTTCTTATTCAAAAGGGTTTTATTTAATTATCACTGTAAAAATGAAAGAACAAAGAATTAAAAACATATCATGGCTGACAATTCATTTTCACAAAAAAAAAATCAAATATTTATTTTTTAGCACAAACCAAATCTTGTCGTTGATTTCCTCCTAAAAACCCAAAGCCAGTTACCATATATCTCTATGAATTACATGCATGTAGTGATTTTTTTTTCCTGGTGAAGTAGAGCAGCAGTAACAAGCTGAACATGACAAGTATTTAAAAATAAATTGCTTGATAAAAAAATGAAGAAGAAAATGCCAACTTCATGTGACAAGATTCATGCTGAAGCAATGTTTTCAGATATTTTTGACCAAAGAAGGATATAACAGTTTAAAGGTGAAAAGGAGGATGGGGAATCTGCTACTTGACAAATAAGTCTATGTATCAAAAGATTTTGCTAACCAGTCTGACACATAATGGCACATGATGTCAACTACTATTAAAGGCTTTACAAAAGATGACAGCCTGGAGAAACAAGAATTGCTTTCCAAGAAAAGAGTTTCTGTTGAATTTTGTATATTATTCCCAAGCATTAGAAACACATCAACAACAACACTGTAGTCAGGAACCAAATAATTTTTACAATCACTTGTCTTGTGATTATGCATAGGCCTCTGTGCCAGGAAAATTTCACTCTTAGATTCCCTTGGAGTCCCTCACCATTGTGGAAAAACTTCAGATATTATATGCATTTCCATCACTATATGTTTCCATTAATTTAACTAAGTAAAAATAAGTACTGATGAAAGTGATTATTTGTTATGGTATATCAACAGGTTGAATGGAATTCAAGGGACAAATCTAATATAAAGCAGTTAATTTATGAAAATGGTTGATTAAACTATGATTTTGAATTCACTTCAGAAAGAGAAGTACCTTTGCCTAGTGTGGCAGTTATAAACCCCTAGGTTATATTTTTATGCAGATAAATTGACCATGCAAATGCCAAACTGTGCAGATTATGAGTGTAAACATAGAAAATTTCTGTTTAGTAAGAGCTATTGAATTACATAGATATTTATTTAGATAAATAAGTAAAGGGGGACTTCCCATTAATTCAAACAAGAATTCATCAGGTCCTTACAGAATAAAAATACTCTGTAATGTTTGAATTTTATAGTGTTTCATCAACAACCACCCTGACTTTTTAACTAAATGTAGAACCTCCAACAGGTTTGTCTTCAAAAGTTCCTGGCAGTTAGATTTTCTGTATTTCAAGATCAGATAAGGATAATTTTTAGTCTCCTTGAGGACATTAGAAAAAGACCTTCCCATCCTCTCCAAAAACCCAAAAAGAAACATTTGAACTTCATCTGAAGTTTTACAGAATAAACTTCATAGTGAACACCAAACATTACATTCTAAGAATTCCTCAGAGACCTTTTGGTTTTCTCTAAGTGCCATTGAAATGGCAGTCCTCAAACACTGAATTCATTCCTGGCTTTCAATTTACCAAATATTAGTGCTATTGTTGCTGTGGTTGTCATCAAAAGCCTAAGAGTGGGGCTCCATCTCTTCCATCCCTCTCATCCCTAAAAATATGGGCACACCTTGCTGATCAATGGAAGGGAGAAGTCAGTGCAGAATTTCTGATTGACATCAGCCGGAAACAGTGTTTTCCCATAAAGGAGAATATATCTCTGAACAAGACTTTGTGCTGTATTAAGGCTTTATGACTTCACTGATAGCTCATTAATTCCTTTTAAACCATCCTAATAACAAATCAGCTGTGCTGTTTGAGTCTGATCAATGCTTAGACTCAAATGTTATTATTTAGCTAACCACACAGGTGGATTACAAAAGAGTAATGAAACAGCTATGCCATCTTTGCAGTTTTTCTCTCTTAAGTATGCAATGGATACTTAACCTGTGGATAAGGTCAAAACATTTTTATTTTCCTTACTGTTAATGAAAGTGTAAAATACATCAACACCCTGAAATTTGCCATTGTCTGCAGATATGTACATCTGAAAATAAATTCAAATAATAACAGAGAAAAGAAAGAGGAATTTTAGGGCTAATCATGTTTGTGAGACAGCACATTTGCAGTTTCTCTGAGATAAATACTATTCCTGATTATATGGTTTGGGTATCTCTGATCACCAATGAAGCAATTGCGAAGAATCAAAAGCAGAGATTGATGTTTAGTGGTTTCAATTTACTTTATCAAAACCAGAAAAGTTCAAAATTAAGAAGTTTTCCTGATTTTTTTTCTGTATTAGAAATGCTGTAATTGGAAATAGTGCATTGCAGTGCTCCTGGTATATTCCTGCTGTACACTCATACTTACTGGAGACTTCCTAGATAGTTGGAAAATGGAAAAGCATCTCAGAAAGACTAAAAACTGTCATCTGTTATTAGTACCAACTTGCACGTTCTCTGCTTCAGGCTACAGAATTCAATAGCAATAATGTAGTCCCTCCTTTGCTTACATGTGTTGTTAAGAACATTCTTAAAAAAAATTAGGGTGGAATTTTTGTTCTGAAAAGAATGAATTAGATTAAGATTTCCACACCTGTATTGAAGAAGCTAAATGTACAGTTATTACTTACAAAAATAAGGATAAATAACAGCTGTTTTGATTTGAAAATCCTTCTGTGTTAGAACTTGATGAAGTTGGTTTGGTAGGTTTTTTTTTGCCTATCCTGAAGTTGCTCATCTTCTGAGTAAAAACAAACGTGAAATAAAAGAAGAATTCTATCGTACTTCCAGCACTGATCCCTTTCTGTGCATAGGGACTTCTGTGTAGACCAGTAACTCAAGAATTCACATTCATCTTTGTTTATAATAGCCTAATAATGTACAGAAAAGTGGGCATGCTGTTTCTTGAATCTCAGTCATTCATTCAACAGCAGGAATTCACAAATGTGGGGGAGCAGTTCCATATCTATTTTTAGGTAAGAAAAAAGTATCCTTTTAAGGATAGCAGGGCTTATTCCCATAGCGGAGTTAGATACTTGCCTGCAGGTAAAAATCCTGTGTTAATATTAGCTGCCTATTAACCACTAGCAATAAACCTGAGCTGAACTTCTTTTCAACTGATAAATACTGAAGTTTAGAGTGGGGTACAACTTGTTCAATTACTGTGAAAGATATCAGGCACAACATATAGATCTGAATGTGGGATAAAAAAAAATGTTCTCTACTACTGAGTTTTGTTTTGGTCCCTTTTTTTTGCTAACATTAATATTGTAAAAGCAGTCCCTTTTCAGTGTTTAAGACAGGGTTTTTCTGAGTAAAACTATTACAGTACTCCATAATAGGGAATTTTCCCAGGTGGAATTGCATCTTCTTATTCCATGAGAAAGCTTGAAAATCATAAATCCATTAAAAAACAAAATTCAAGTGTTTCTCTTGATCCCATATAAATTCCTTTAAAAATGAAAACATATCTGAGGCAAAAAAAGAAACACAACTTTTTTTTCAGAAGTTTACATTCATAAGATAACTGAGATGTAAATTAGGATGAAAGAGGAGCCAGGCAAAACAAATCTAGTGCTTGTATGCTTTCAACCCCAGCATCATTACTGTCTTTTTTAGATCTTTAATGATTTCCTTGATCCCCTTTACCAACTACTGCTCTCTTAGAAACAACTGTATTAGGACCTTTAAAGTACAAGGAACATCTATGATTTCAAACATATCTGTACTTTATAAATATATATATGACAAAATTTATCTGATACTGTCCATTCTTGAAGTTTATTCTAATTAATATCTATATTGGCACTTTTGTTCCTCACATTTAGAACTGATGACTTCAGTGATGATTACAAAATATTTTTGGCACTCTGGACAGAATCTTTAACTGCAGGGCAGGTATCACATCCCTATTTATGGAAGTTTGGCCATTTTACACGTAGTCCTGGACATTTTTGTATGTACATTGCCTTCTCTGATCATCAGCAAAATTTTGGCTGCCAGTGCCACGCTGCCTTGCTGTGCACACAGCAGTGACTAGGGATCAAATCAACACTCTGGAAATCAGCACTCCTTCCTCAAGTGTTAAGTAGAGCCTTTATGCAAACTGAATAACTCTAATAGTGAGGATATCCTCAATGACCTGCCTCCTACTTGTGGATTGAAAATTAGGCCTAAGCATGCCAATTGCCAGATAATGCTGTTACACGGAGACTTGTGTACAAACTGAAAGGTTGAAGTGCACCCTTTCAGCACCCAGACCCATTCCCAGCAGGCCAGCTGCCGTTCCCCAGATGATGCCTGCGGTGACACTGGCGCTGGGGGCTCTCAGCATTTGCCTTCACACCCCGGTAGCCAATGGGTCCAGAGGCTGCCTGGAGCATCCCCTCCACTGACACGTCCTGGGAAGCTGTGCCTGGCAGAGCCATGATCTCGGCTGATGACAGGCAACTCAAATCGGTCCAACGAGGCTTAAAGGGAAAAGAAAAAAAACAAGCGAGGGAGTGACATGTCACTTCACACTGTGCTGTGGTCACTTTAGCTGAGCTGTGAACCACAGCTCTTTTGAATGCAGAAAGTTGCTCTGATAACCCTGTAGGAGAATGATATGGGGGGATGAGGCATGTCTCAGAAATGTGAGACTTTTAAGCCATTGGCACTCTAGATTTTGCTCCCTGTTTTAACTCTTAGCAACTGCTGCAGTATAGATTGCCTGTGTGCAAAATATAGATTTATCACAAATAAGGGTTTGACTATCTCCAAGGGAAGAGGGATCCAAGCTCATGCTTTCAGAGTGACTCATGGTCTTAGGTGCTGTTGGGCTTTGATATCACAAAAATGCATATGCTAGCTACTGACATGTGCTGAGCACCCCACTTCTGAAAAAGCTCATTACTTAATATCAGACATGGGGAAATCAAAGCCATGATGAAAAATCTTTAATATTTGTATAAATTCAGTTCAACTGAACATAAATTGATGGCACTGAGATAGGCCACATCCGTACCATCATTTGTGTTGTTTGGTCAATCAGGGTGTATTGTCATTCCACTTTATAGGAGGCACTGAGGATCACCTGAAGGATCTTATTTATGGGTAGTTTCTTGCTTTCCCCACAGTCTGAAATGAAGCAGCTTGCCACTCTGCAGGAGCTAGTTCTCTGTGATCATAAAGACAACTCCTGAAGGCAATCTAGCCATGGCTATGATGGCTCTGTCTTATCACACAGCATTCTCAGAAGTTTATAGCAGTGGACAACCATCTTTTTTGAATAGTCTGTTCCACAGACAGTAATGACAAACTCACATGCCACCAGAATGAACAATTGAGAACCTGGAAGGCTGGCTTTCTTCTGTTAGAACCCTAATAAAGGTAGAAAAGACAAGTATTACATAATATATATCTTAATTCATCCTTGCAAACTAATAGCAAATCTTGCAGGCCAAGAAACAGAAACCAATAAAATCAGAGTTTTATACTTTTTCATACTAAAATTTCAGATTTTAGATGATGCTTTATGCATCAAAAACTTATTCATGTTATGAAAAAAAATCACAGAAAATAATTTTGGTGTGTTTAAAATGTGGGAACTGCAAAACTCCTATGTCATGAATGCTGTGTGAAAACTCTCTTGCCATGATCCACTGGTATTGATATGCTTTCTCAAAAAAAAGAGGGAAAAGATGAGTTCTGGGCTATATTTCAGTTCCATCAATGAGTATCAGTCCCATTAGCAGTTAATTCTCAGATCTCATACATACCACTTAATATCTTTGTTGCTCAGTTTCTAATTTTTTTGTAGAGGATAAGAATACTAAATACTTAAAGCTGTATTAAACTCAATAAATATTAGTTACTTTTTTTTTTTTTAAATCTCATTTCTAATATATTTACTCTCCCATGTTCTAGAGTGATGTGAATTTCTTAAATTTCAAGAGAGGAAAAGTAACAAAATTAGTTACAACTGTAAAGCTCATATCTTCAATGAGGTTTGCTATCTCTCAAGGTACTTGCTGGCCTTTGTCATGACTATCTCAGCACTTAACAATCACAAATCTGTTTTATCCTCCCATTACTTCTTTGAGATAGAGCAAAATTGGTCCTATCTCCAGTGTTCAGGTGGAGAAGTGAAGTCCAGGTAAACTGAGAACAGTCACACCATGCATTTGTTCCTGAGTTAAATGTGTCACGGATCTGTGCCAAGACCATCTAGATGGTAAAAGCTCTTGTGCTTCTGAGAACAGCACAGATCATAAAGTCTAGGACAAAGTATGTGACAGCCAAGGACAAAGCCTTCTTGGTCAAGGATAACGTACTTCCAGATAAAGACAAGGCCTGAAAATTGTTAAGAAATGCTGAAAAACTGTGAAAGCAAAGCCACTTCCGTTAACACAGTGCTACAGCAGTTCCTGGCTTTCAGTGAGTGAAACAAGCCATCATCCACTGTGGCCTTGGAGCACACCTGCTCTCAGAAGGTGGTGGAGGATGGAGGCTGGTGCCTTCGACCCCCTGGGGCCAACAGCTCACCGCAGCTGAGGGAGTTAACAGCCAAGGTATTTCACTTTCAGTGTTCCACTTTTTACTCCCCTGAAGTCCTGTGCTGGCTGCCAGAGTCACTGTCCCAGGTTAGCTGCAGAGAACACTCCTTCATATTGTTTAGGTAATAGGACAAAAATGTTTTATTTTTTCATTAACAAAACTATGTGTCAGAGCAAGATGTTGTGTGACACTTTGTATAACACCCTAACCTCCTCTGCTTCATCACCTTTGCCACATGCTCAGAAACATTTCCCATGCTGTTTGATTTTCCTAATCTAGATCTCTCGTCCTCCATCTGGGTTTGATCCAAAGCCTACAGGTACTAATCCACTGTCTTCAGTGCCCACTACATCAAGCTGCTGCATGTCTAAACACACATTATTAACCTTAAGATTACAAGCTGAATATATTTGACCCATGTATAAGCCAGTATATTTAAATGGACAAAAGCAAAGAAAAAAAAAGGAAAAAAAAAAGGAAAATAAAAACAACCAAACACCCAAAAAAAGGAATTCATGCTAAAAAGCAAATCATGTCTGAATCTCATTGTGTGTGAATTTGCATACTGCTTATCTCAGGGCTGGGAATAGTGAGTAAATATTACACTGGAGGTTTCTCTTGGTTATTAAGGACAGAATTAATCAAATACATTATTTCAAAAACCAAATAGAAATTCAGCCTGAGATTCTGTGTTGCATGTAGTCCTGCACCCATTTAACAGCTGCAAACTAGGCTTTCAGGTTGCTGGCATAAATTTTGTGAATGAAAGTTCAGTAATTAACTTGAGACTGGGGAGAACCTTTCTGTTTTAAAGTTCAACCAATCTATTCACACATGATAACAATGCAGAACATTTGTTTATTCTGAAACAATCAGCCACAAGTAGCTGGTATTTTAGCATTTTCATTGTGCATCTATAAGGAGGTTTAAAATGCAAGGTCTTCCTGGAATATTAAAACAAGGAATGTATAAGGTTTATGTGTGCCTGGTTTGAAAGACTTTTTTTTCTTTTCTTTTTTCTTTTTTGAAAGAAGTACAAAATGTCTGCCAAGCTTGAAATTAATGCGGATCATGTTTCTGTGTCTGTTAGGTGGTGCTTACTGGGCAGTCTGGCTCTTGTCAGTAATTCTTCAACTGCTTTGCTGCAGTGGTATTACTGAAGAGAGTTATGAGTTGGGGTTAGTGGGAGGGATTCTTTGTCCTCATTGCATTTAAAATTACATCTAATCTTATCAAGGAGCTCGTCATTGTTTCTGGCTGCCCATAGCAGGTACAGTACTGCTTTTGTTCAAGTCTGTTGCTTTACCAAATAAAGGCAAGAACTGCTTGCTTTTCTCATACAAGTAGTCCAATTGATTTCTGCAGGAATACTTGCATGAGTAAGGCAAACAGGATTTGGCAGTAAAATTGATTAAAAAATAATCTGAACACAATATTCTTCCAGAGGAAGTACATGTTGATTGAAAAGTGTTTAAAGAGACAGGTAAAATTAACAGATATAATTAAAACTTAGACGTCAGTTATGTTTAAAGCAAGCGAAACCAAGAAACAGTATGAAATAAAGAACAAAATGAAAACACCTGCCAGATACTAAAAACTTTTCACTATTTATCAAAAATTAAAACCTTTTTCTCAAATGGCAGGGTTTTAATTAAAAGTTGTTTTTGAAACCTTTGAGTTTCAAAGCAGAATATCTGGAGAGGTGCATAAATGCATAATGAGTATTTTCCCCAAACTCATCAGAAGTCCATGTGGTTTCACTAAAAATTTTGAGCACCCCTGAGGTGTAAAATATTTCTTCAAGTGCTTGCATGTGGATTTTAATATTTCAGGTTTTGTATTCATCTTGAATATTCTGGCATCCTAAAACTGCAATAACTTTTGCTTGCCTCCCAAGGGAGTTGCATGCAAATACAAGTAGACCACAGAAAAATAAGCGTGCAGTTGTAATTACTGTTTCTTGCACTGTTTTTCCAGTAGTGGATGCAATTCCCTATCTCTTTTTCAATTCATCAGATATTTAATCTTTAAGGACTTGTTGCTCGCTGGCATCATCTATTTTCCTTAGCTGGAACTGCTGTGAGCTTAACAAGAAAGTAGGGGTCATAAGTAGTATGTATGTTTTCATTTTAGAAACTTGCCTTGACCAGTACTGAGCAAATTATTGACACTGTAATACCAACACCAAAAGAAACAATATCAAGAACAGACCAACAGTGTCAATAAAGATTCCAAGTTAAATCAGACAGAAATAATTGGTATTAAGTTAAAATGGAAACTCTATTCACATCATTTTATAATTAAGATGCAAAAAGTAACTTGTTCAAGCAGGCTCCATTAAAATCATGAAAGAGATGGTGAATTAGCCTCAGTTGTTTACAGATGTGTAGCTCATCCCAACAAAAGTTATGGAGCATTTTAAAGTAACCTAGGAGGAACCAAAATCTAAAGAAGTTAACAGAATTGAAGAGTCTTGCATGTAGAATAGTTTTTCTCAAAATTTTAACATGTATATTTCATCAAAATTTAGTGTTATATCTCCTTAGTTATCAAAGCAAGCTCTAGGACTTCTGAATGACATAGTTAAATGTCTGCAAATTGCTCCACAGCAATTGTGCTCAGAGTGCAGCACTGGTTATTGGCACAGCAGCATTTACACTAGTGCAACGGGTTATTAAACATTGTTGAAAATTGATGGAGCTTTTCTCACTCTTCAAGACCATATCCATAAATTTAGATGCTTGTTTGAGACATCTAATCTTGTTTGATTAGGAGCCTTGATTTCTTTATAGTCAGAGTATACAAAACTCACTTCCAAAGGTCTTCTCATCACATTATAGAGTCTAGAATTAAATGGGTCTAATATCAAGGGCTCCAGTTATGAGCCTAAAATTCAGTGAATTTATTTTGAGTTTTATTGAAGAAATAGAATAAAGAAACATGAAGCTATAGGAAGAAATGTTCAGAGATTACAGCAATTGCATTAGAATAGGAAGTAGATAATTTGTGCATGACAACACAGACAATATTATAGGAAGAAAAAAGAAGGTGTTTTTTTCTCACAAATACTTCAATAGTATTTGAATGATGCAGACAATGATCAATAGACACATAAAATTGTGTGGGTATGTTAAGTAAATAAGAACGATTTTGAAGGAAAAATTTTTGTAAGACATTCCCAAAACAAATGTCAAATTAGAAGTCATACAGGATTAGATATTTATATGGACTATGAGAATTTCTGTAGCTATATCAAATAAGAAAAAGAAGATGATAATACATATAAATACTTTGATTTCATGGTATTAGCCAACTGCCACTTGATAAAAATGGGTTAATAGAGTCTACATCCAGATGTTCAGAGAAATGGTTTTTGCATATTACCATAAAATAGAGCTAGTTAATATTTTGTGAAGCATTTATAATACTATGTTTGAAATGTTAGCACAGGTTTCTTCACCTGACTCTTCACAGTACCAGCTGATTCTAACTATGAGAGAAGAATTGTGAGTTTACTCTGTTAACTGTACTGCTCTGCTAATATCTGACATGTACAAAGGTACTCAGATGTAAAACAGTGACAGATTTATTTCTGTTACTTCTGGCCTATAGTTTTTTACAATAAAGACAGAGAGACTGTGTTACTTGCATCCAATCTGATACCCAAGGTATCTTCAAATCAAAGATGGCTAGGTTATCATGTGTTCAATTTGCCTGCACAAAACAGTAAAAGCACTAATTTTTTATACAACATGCTAATTTTTCATGTTGTCTATTCGATCTTGGTCCTAAGAGTGACTTTTAAGTAACTTCAGGTCTCAGCTTACACAACTTAATATCTGAGACTGCAACTCTATTTAGGCCAGAAGTTAGAATCCCAGTACACTGTGTATAAAATATGTTCAGGTAATCATGAACTCAAAACTGTTCATGATTTATACACGTGCTGAGCAGGTATGTCCAGAAATCCAATTTGTGACCCCCTGCTCTGCTTATTTATTGCACACTCTTCCTAACAAACCTATAAAAGGACTCACTGCCAACTGCCAGTTTGTTATTTATATCTCCTCATTTAAAAGTTACCCAAACCTTCAGCCCACTGAGCCTAGAAAAATGCAGGAGAGTCTGAGTAACCTCAAGGGAACTTAACTTATGCAGATTTACACATCACCTGCACGTTTGGCAGTGTCTCCTAGCATGATGTCAGAAAAGGAGCCACAAAGAATTCATGCCACTGTTTTGATGTCACAGGGCATTTACCAGGTGTTATTTTTAGTAATGTGTCCAAAACAACCAGAGAGCGTGAAGAATCCAGGATATTCTCCTACCAATGGGTCTTTAAACATTCTTAAAGTACTGCTCATTTCTGTAAAGGGGTAATATAAAAATGACACCTCCTTATTCTGCACAGCTGTTCCTTATTTATAATGAGTTGGCATCATATCTGCTGCCTGCAGAAACAAAATTTAAGCCTTACAGTCTTTCCTTTCTGTTGGTCTTGCAGAGCATGCACTGCAGAGAAGAAGCTGCATCACCCTTCCTTGCCACATTTCTAACTATATGCAAGTTTATCTGTTTGTATATGTCACCAAACACACAATCCAGGAATAAGGTAAAACGCTAATGTGATTGAGGTCCTAATTTTACAACCAAAACTGGAAGACTGTTTCTGATGAAGTGTGAGGCAAAACCTATAACCTAGCTTGAGAACTACACATATTGTTCTGTGTAACAGTGGAAAATACCATACACAAAACACAGTTTTGGGCAGATAATTCATAACACACATTGAAGAATTAACTTTTTCTTAAACCTGATTGATGTGTGACAGGAACAATCTTATATTTTACAAGAGCTGCATGCATCTGAAGGTGTTCTGCCCATAGAAGAAATCAATGCTAGGTAATTGGTCTTGTCCACCTTCTGCTTTTTTCTTTTTATATTACGTCAAGGAGTTTATTAACAGAAACAAGCAGTTTTTCTTCATTTTTCAGGCAAGTCCCTGGAATGTGTCTTCATCAATTACACAAACACAGATACAAAATCTGCAGTTTAGTCTAATTAGTTTGTGTTCTGTTACAGGCCTAGTAATTAGTAGCTACTTTTCTGATTGATATTTTCAAGATCATTTTAATAATCATTATACAGAGCATTTAAGGTAGTGTTTAATAACACAAATCTATCATAGACAATGTATTCCCACTGGTGTTTAGGCTTATTGCCAACTTGCACCCCCTCTACAATGCTGGCTTTGCACCAACAGAAAAAAAAAAGAGAAGCTGATGTTTCAAAACCAGAATTGTGTGTAACCCAACATTACATGCAAAAGAAATTGAAAGAAAATTTGTAGTGACTTGGGAGTTTTGAAATTTAAGAATTTCAAGTACCTGCAGGTGATTTTTGACATTCTCTCTATTTCATCTTTTTAATACATTTTGAATATTCAGTGGGCAGTCAGATAAAAATCCTCTTAACATAATATAGTTTATTATGTTAAGTTTAACTTTAAACTGTGACTAGCACTTGAGAAATCCTGAACTTAGACTTACAGAGGAAAAAAAAACTGTAATTTTAACAATGTCAACACTCTTTGGGCGTTGGAGAAACTTCTGGACCACTATTATTGCTTCCTAAACTTTAACCCACCTCTGTTCACACAGAGATTGGTAAAATGGAAGATATTACTGAAGAGCAAGAGTTGTAAATGAAATTAAATTGACTTGGGCTAACACCTGCTGGCACAGACGGGTGTCCTTTGTTAGCCAGGGCGCCGCCCAGCACCAGGCAGAGACAGCTGGTGACAGAGGGACACGCAGCAAAGGGCCTGGACACCCACCCTCCAGAGTGCCCCACAGCCCTCCACATGCCCCCTCTCGGAGCCCACCAGCTCTGTGCTGCTCTCCAGGAGTCTCTGCTTTCCCCTGGGTCCCCATCAGTACAGCTGGCTGGGGTCACCCTCTGTTTCCTGCAAAGGATCTTGTCGGGAAAAAGAGTGAAACCTCTCTCCAGACTGGAACCCAGGAGGATCAAGGCAATTCAATTTCCTCCACACTCACATGTCTTCAACTAGCAAAGTTATTCTCTTAAAACATGTTGGGATATCAGGTTGTTCATGACCAATCTCCATGGACTACTCCATCTTTGAAGTGGGTGGCTACAAATTAAGCCAAAGGCATCAAGTAAAAATTGTTCCCAGGAGAAGAACCCACATCTAAAGGAAGACTATGCAGTCTCTCTCTCTCTCTTTCTCTGAGTAGACCATTGCACCAACTCTGGTCAGTCATACTGTAATGCCTTTGTTCAGTCAATAAAATCGTACTTGCCAGAAACATAAACAACAAAATATATGGGGAAGCAAAATTATACATTTGCATTTAGAGAATGGTGAAGTTATTTTGTTTTAAAGCACATAACTTAAAATATGTTTAAAATACAAATATTTACTTTTAACTATATGTGCAGGGTAGAGGATCTTAATGCAGTTCTGTATTCCACTGGACACAAAATTTACAGGGGTCTGTTTGATTGCACACAGATCTTTTCTTTGGAAAAATCCATCCAAATGAATCATCAGTGCTAGCAGTCAGAGTAGTGCAAGATGAGCAGCTACCATACAGCCAATAGTACTGAAAATTTGAGGGCTCTGCCTACATTATAACATGTCTTTAGTGAAGTACAGGGCCATCCTTCTTTGAAGCTTAACAAAACAAGAAAAAATACAAATTATCCAGTTTTCTCCATCAAACTATTTTTTTCATATTGGACATTCTAAAACTTTTTGGGTTTTCTTCGTTCTCTGCTTACATTTAACTGGTTGTAAAAAAACTTATCTTCTGTGAGACTACATATGCAAGAGACCTTTACTCTGAAGGATTGCATATCATGACAATCAGAATATTAATGGTTCCTCTCTTTCCAAGTCCAGGCTAGTAATAACTCTGCTTTACATAAAATCAAGTTGAGGATAGCAAAGCTGAGATCTACTTTGGGAGGGTGCAATAAAGCATGACTGACCCACCCCTCCCAAAATCACCATGGGAATGCAAGCAATGGCTTTATCACCATCTTCCCTCAGGTCCTGGGCAGACTTGATCCAGAACTGTGGGAAATGTATTTTACAGCACTGTCTTGCAGGAGAGCATGGAACAGTAGTGCATTCAAACAGTGACATTGCTGGATCCCAGGCAATGCCTGGGAAAGGATTTGATGAAGTAAGGTTTCATCTGGTGGGACTCACCAATTTGACAAGTGCTGAACATGGAATTCTCCAAGGCTCCAGGCAGAATCGTGCCTGATGGAGCCAGTGGGCACAGCCTTTCACAGCAGCCTGTCAGCTGCAAATACCGACTGTGTAAAAATAAAAATCTGCAAACACAGACATTCCACAGGACACAGAAAATCTGTTTTAAAAAATAGAGTGCACAGCTAGGAAATTTTAGAATATTTAGACTCAGAAAATGTTTGTAAAGTATACATTCATATTTTACAATTACTTCTTGCTACTTCTGGGGTGTTTCTTAATTCACCAGTGAATCATTGCTAATGATTCCCTTGTGCTGAGTGCCGTACAAGCCTCTTCTTTTCTGTGTTGAGTTGAAGCATACGTGTCTTCCTAGTGGAAATCTTAACAAATTAAAGAGAATTTGGGCCTGAAAATCTGCTTACATTGTCCATCTGGGAGTTAGTTTATGCTCACATATATAGTGTTATGGTATTGCAGGACTAGATTTTTGACTCTCCAAAATTTTACATATCAGCCCCTTTTCAATGTCTGAATTTGTCATATTTTAGAGGATTGAATAATTGGAAATCAGCTTGATAGATGGAAGTGTTTGGGGGAACAGGATAGTTTGGTTCTTTCTGTATGAACATCTGTAATAGAATAGAGAAGAATATGAGTTCTTTGCTACTGCAGGTACTTCTCATTCAGGCAATTCCTAGGGAAATGCGTCAGATTTATTTTTTTCTTTACTTTGTTTCTGTAATCAAATGGATCTGTTCTCTGGCTCTTCCAGTCTTTCTTTTACATGTTCCTTCATCTGATTACAGGTATCTTTTTTTAGGGAGTGGTCCTGAGTTTTTCAGTATCAATGACTTTGTATGGTTTTCTCTTTATTTTCTATTGAAACAGTAGTACAGAGCGGTTCACTGAAAATGTGTTTGAATATTATAACTTAGTATATGTCTATTACATACCAGAAAGGCACAGTGTCTAATAAAACATGAACAAAGTTGTCTCCATCCTGCTACAAATCTGATGGATATGGGGATTTTTCCCCTGAGTGTCTACGCCTACCATTATCTCCTAAAGAGACAACAGCAGATCAACCTGTTCTAATAACTTGAATCATTATTACAAACCAGCATTTGTTGCACATTTTAATTTCCCCTCAATCTTCTAGTTTGGTTCTTAAACCACGGCCATATCCAGCTGTGAGCCTTGTTTTGAGGATTGCTTAATATAGTTTGAATGAGATCAGCCTGATGAAAATTGCTTCAGGCTTAGAAATATTTTTGTTAATCACAGAAGTTGTAAGTTCCCATCATAGCTATATGCACATCATTAATTGTGGGTTTGCATTCTTTTAAAGTCGACCTAATTGCTTCCTACCTCTACTGCAAATTGTGTAAGTGTCATAACAATAAGAAAAATGTTAGTCTGGGCTCCAGAGAGTTCAGTATGAATGAAAAACTCAGTCAGCTGAATTCACTATCTTCCATAAAAGTATTGATACCTTGGAGTACTGCAATTTATGCCTATGCTACAGCTACCATACATCATGTATTTCAGTGCCTTTTCCAGCTTTCCCACTCACTAAAATCTAACAACCTCCAGCCCTTTCGACTGCAGAGGCAATTCCTTCTTGTTGGAAGTGATCCCCACTTGAGTCTGAAGATAGCCTGAAACTGCCTCAGAGATGTGACTTTTCCTAGCCTTGAGTATGCTTGTACTGTGCTTGAGGCACACCCATAACACTTCAATGTTGCCCTAATTGTTAAATGACTGTGCACTACTTTTGTGCCTAGAGTGGCCTGGGATTAAATTCTGCATTGAAAAATAATATTATTTTTTACACTGAGGTATCTAAAAAAAAAGGAGACTCACAAAATCATGGAACGAAAGTGGGAGAGGATAGGAAATAAAAGATGAAAATGCCCCAAAAGTTTTCTCTCTTTTTTTTTTTAATATAAGAGAAAGATAAGTTTATCTAAATTTAGAAAAAAATTAAAAGAAGGGTAAATTGCACTTGGAGACTTCAAAAAGGAAACTGCATTGCAAAAAAACAGTAGCAGGGCAGTGAACTTCTGCACTGAATCCAGGCAGTTTATCCAGACTGTGGTTCTCCCCTTAATGCCTTCTTTCACAGCACGCCCTGCATGTTCACCCTCTGTTGGTTTTGCTCACAATGATTTACATATCCTTCTTTTGTCAAATGACTAGAGTTACATCCATCATGTAACCAAATACAGGTATCCCTCACTATTATCTCAGAATAGATATGCTTCTAGTCACAGGCTAGGGGCAATACATCAATGAAAGAGGGTAGAGCCCAATCAGATTATTGCCCCTGTTTTATAAAAAGTGGCTAGTTATTTCCCCATGTGGGTATTGACTTAAGAAGAACAGCAGCTATAGAATTTTGCCTGGATTTCTGCCATAATCAATGAATAACCATTTAGTGTAAAATCACACAGTTTCCTCTAAATTAGACTAAACTTCCATTGTTTTAAAGTTCAGACATCATGAGACAGTAATAGCCAGTTAATTTCACTTGCTGGGTTGATAATTCATACCTAATATAGCTGCTAATTTAGCAAGCGAGAGCATCAGGCACGCTGATATTGTGCACACACCTTTTTACTTCCTTTGATTCCTTTGTGTTTCATCATCACTGAAGATTTTTTTCCAACCCCATGTTTCATAACAGGAAGGAAGTGAGCTGAAGAGCTATAATGATTTCCATCTAAACTACTCTCTTTTTGTCTGCATTACAAAAACTAGCATACCTTTGCCAATATTTGCTTAGGTATTTTTCAAATGAAAGGAAATTATGGGAGTGAGAATACAAAAAAGAAGCAAAATCTTCTTTTTACCATAAAGTGTGCGTTGGAAATGAGTGAGTTTCCTACTGTTTAGAACATATATTTGAACAGTAGGAGACAATGAATGCCCTAAGTATTGTCTCCTGCCTGGTGATACAGTAGAGCAATCAGAAGACAGAAGGCTGTTTGCCTTTTGGAAGGAAAAAAATCAGCCCTTCTTGACAGCCAGTGGCAAAATTCTTTATTTTCATCTTTCCTGTGATGTTTCCTGACCTCATTCGACTTTTAAAGTTAGTACAGCTATCTTTTGCTCTGTGCTTTCTGGTCCTGTGGCTCTCCCTGGAATATGTAGGATTCCCAAAGACAAATTCTTGAAATTGACAGGGTCTGTCAATTCTACATTTGGGGAAAAAAAAAAAAAATTTCCAGATTTGCTTTTTAACTACATACAGTATTTGCTAATAGGAATTTTTTGATGAACAAAGTGAAATGGAAGTGTCTCAAGTCATTACTTACCTTAAAAATCACAAATACTGTTAGTTTCTTTCTGTTCGTCTTCTAATTTTGAAAACATTAAGAAATGTTCATATCACATGTTTTGTTTTGTTGGGTTTTTTCCCACAACCACAGGAAACTAGAGCTTTTAGGACAATTTGTTCAACTGATTGACTGGCTGAAGGATAAACACTCTAGAGAAATAGTATAAAGAACTCGTGGTTTAAGAAAAAACTTTGAATCTTGCCAAACGTGGTATTGCTATAAGATTAGTGTAAGTCCACCCCTGAAGTTCCTAAACCTTCTATTAATTTAAGTGCTGCATTTTATGGTTCTAAGTGACAGCATTTTAAACAGACAACATATTAAAATTGGGCTGATAGCCCTTTGATAATCAAGCAGTGGTAAACATTCCAATCTTTAAAATAAAGTTAGCATATTCTGTTCTGCAGAGAGACTGAGGGTAAATTTAATAGAAAAAGTGGATTCTTCAGCCAGAGCTCAGGTCATTTTACAAACTCTCGTTATGATACTACTGAGGTACTGTCCCCTCACAAACTGTTGCTGAAGCCATGAGTGAAATTCCATTTCAAGCAAAGGAGCATCATAAAACCAGGCTGACTTTGGCCTTGAGCAAGGGTTAAATGTAAGACTGAGCAAATTTCACAGAGATATATATTTTCCTCCTTAAAAAAAAATTTAAAAAAAAAATTAACCAGGTAAAATAGATATAAAATTCTTAGGGGAAAAAAAAAAAAAAGGAAAAGAGGAAAGAAACCAAAGGAAGAAATACCTCCTAATCTATGCAAATGCAGAATTTGCTTTTCTCTCACAGCTTGATCCTTTTCCTATGAAAACCTGTTATAATCTCATCTTTACACAAGATGTTATGGTATTTTGTGCAACTAAGTAAATATTTTTTCAAATTAAAATTAAAAGAAAAAAGGTAAAGAAAATAAACCCCTCATCTAATAAAACTAAAATCTAAAAAGAAAAAGAAAAAAAAAACAAACCAACTAAACAAAAAACTCCAAAAACAAAAGTGAAAAAGCACAAACCCTAACTACCTACAGTGCAACACTGAAAACAGAAAATAATAAGGACACATATTTTCTAAAAGGAATGGTTGCTTAGTTAACTTCTCTCAAAAATACATTTCTTTTTATTTAATTCACCTTAGAGTAAGGGAGAAAAAAACATGACAAAAGTATAACTGAGATTCCCCAATTCTCAATTCTCTCCTTGTCCAGAAATTAATGGAAGAATATTTAGTAAAAGTAAAAAAAGTAAAAAAGACCAAAAGTTCTCCCCCAGGCCTTAACAGCTTGATGGGCCACAGCAGGTAAGGTCAATTTCTATAGTAAATGGATGATAAACAAATTAAACAATTGGCATAATGCCCAACCATCTCTGATTCACCAACAAAATGGTTCTTTGTAAGGGGACCATCTGGGAAAAGCAAGTGGAAAGAAGGTGGGGTGAGATCTGAGTTTCTGCCCCTGAACCATGCAGATCTGTTCTCCATCATGCACTCTCATCAGGAAGGAATATTTAAAACTTTTTGCAGTCCTATGCATATTCATACTTCCATGCTGTACCTATTCATTCATGTGTTCTACTCTAATTATGGGTTCACTGCCACTTCAGGAAGATTTTCCAGGCATCAGCCCAGGTGTGTTTTGCCTTAAATATTCTATCAAATTATTTGCTTGCAAACAATCTGTATACAAAAATAAACACAAGGGTTTAATTTTCAGTTGCAAAAAAACAGGTGCAGAAGAAAACCTATCCATCATGATGCAGACTTCACTATGTCTGCATGGCCTGAAGCAGCCACTTTGAACTCATATACACACATCCTGGCTTAATTCTGGTCACCTTTCAGTACAGAAATGACTGAGCCATCTATATCTCATGGAAGTTACATCCCTTACAGGTTATTTCAACATTCTTTATCTTTTTAATAATCCTAATTTAACAAGGTTGAGCAAAAGGAATTCATTTTCTCTACCAGAATCAAACATCTACTTAGGTGTTAATCTCAATGAATTAAAATCTGATGTCATGGCTGTTATGGCAAATCAGCTTATATTTCATATTTTTTTTCAAAAGCAGAGAAAACAGGACTTGAAATTTAGTCTGCCATCTAATAGCTACGAGACAGCAAATTGCCCTGGAGTACTGTGGGCTTGCCAGCAGTAAAGGCCAGCAGCATCCTGTGGTGCATCAGAAAGAGAAGTAATATCATTTTTCCACTCTTCTCAGAACTTTTTAGGCCACACCTGGAAAAAAGGTTTAGCTTTCATCCCCAAGTGCAGGAGAAGAATCGAAAAATTGAGAAGGTCCAGTGGAGGGCCACCAATATGGTTACAACACTGGAGAACTTCATACATAAAGAAACATTGATGAAATTGAATTTATTCAACTAAGAGGCTCAGGAGGAACTTAACCACACTCTACCAATACCACGTGTAAATTTTTGAAGGAAGCCGGGCAACATGACAAAGAGAACAACTTCTTCATAAGAAATTCTGTTTGGATATAAGAAAAATATTCTTCACTGTGAGAACAACTAAACATTACCCAAAGAAGTGGTGGAAACTCCCATGCATGAAGTATTGAACATATGGCTTAACAAGGTCCTGGAAAACTTTGTCTAAAGATTTGCATTCGATAGAAGGTTGAATCAGGTTCCCCAACATCCCTTCCACTCCTTTAATTAATGATTTCTGAATTATTTAGTTTTTCTTTGTTGGTATTCTTGCTCTATTTTTGAAGATCTTATCTTTTCCCTAAAACTACTCTCACTTTCTAAAATAAAAAAAAAAAAAAGAATTATTTAAAGTACATAGAAAAATACATAGAAAAATGTGTATGGTGTATTGATACACAGTCCCTCTGCTGGATTTGAAAGAACATAAAAGGGATATGTGAAAGAAAAATGAGAATGTGCTCTTTATCTGACTCAACTGTTCATGTAATTTCCACAGGAGAAACATATAATGAGGCTTTCAATTTAAGCTACGCTGCCTCTGGGTTCCCCCCTCCAGTTATCAGGCTGAAACTTGAGTCACATTACACTTATACAAGAGTGGGATTACATTCCCCTAATGGGGTAGGATTAAGCCAAAGGAGGTGGAACAGCTTTCAAAGGAGCAACTTCAACACAGGGGGCCAAATTCTACTCTCAATTACACACATGTGACTGTCACAGTGATTTCAATGGGGATACTCAGGTGTAACCAGAGGTAGAATGCCTTTGTGACATGGAGCAGATGTGAAAAATCCAAGTGTAGGCTAACCATGAGCATTTAACTTTCAAACAGTCACTGTATTGTGGCTGGCAAGCAATGGAGCTTTAAATAGGATCATGATCTACTGCACTCGAATGTAAAACATCCTTCCATACTGAATTCCTCTTCAGCAGCTTCCAACTGCTATAAAGTACAGTGAAACCAGAGTAACAGATACTGAAGAATGAAGGTGAGATTCTGGAAGGTGAGAGTCTCTTCTCAAAGACCTTACAATTTTTCTGCTTGTTGAAGCATCTGTCTTGCCTCCAGCAATACATCGCCTGTAGTGTCAGGCTGTGATTAGAGCTGCTCTATATACCTCTTTTTTAAATTCTTGCAATTTTAAAAGTCAGTGTCTCACTTTTTCTGTCTTAGAGGATTTTTTCACTTATCTGTGCATTTCTGATTCCATCTACGTTAGCAAGTGCAATAGAACAGTAATGAAGGTTCTGGGTTTGAAAGATTTATGTAAGTAAAAGCAATTTTAACATGACTCACAATATGGATCCCTCATTTGAAACATACTGGACAAACTTTGCAGTAAATTTCATCAGTGTCTATGGAAGAATGTAAATTCAACAACCTTAATTCAGACCAGCAATTTGCCAGAGTGCTAATAAATTGTATCATAAGTGGCTGAGGTACAGGCATATTGAAGAGAAGAGAGAAATATCAGTAGAAAAGCAAATTGCTGACTGGAACTCTGCTATCCAACCTGTCTGTCTAAAACCAGCTCATCTGATGTAAAAGACACCATCACATCAGAGACTCTTGCTGTATTGCTCATGTTACGTAACCATATGAATACTGCTAACAGAATGAATCATGCCATGGGCAGCGAGCTGCCTGTCAGCCAAGAGGGTGAATCACAGGGCTTTGACTGTGCCTGCAGGAGCTGCCCAGCCACCAGAGAGAGAGCACATTGAGACCTCACTCATGGTCATACTGCAGGCCATGAGAGAGAAAGAAAGGGCAAGGGCAAGGAGAACCAATCTGGCAGTAGGGCTTTTTTCTAAATCAAAAATTTAAATCCAGGTATCCCATATTAACTGTATTAAAGCTTTTGTTCACTACAGAAATTATTCCCATTGCATATTTTATTTCCCTGACAAACACTCCTATAGTTCTTTAATCAAGTGATTTCACTACCACTTTTTGAGATCTGACTGCCTCTACCTCCCCAGCCTAGTACTGAAAATCAGAAAAGTAAGAACAGAATTCAAAATTAGGAACAGAAATACACATCAGTGAGGCATCTAAAATTTATTATGCTCAAACCCATATTTGGATCATATTCTTAAAAAGTTGAAAGTCAGAAAAGAGCTGCCTCTAAGTAATGCTGTGGTTCTATAATTTTCCTTAGTCTCCAGCAACAAGCTTCATCTCTCACTATGTATTTGCCACCCGAACCTTGAATATCTTCTCAAAATCATCCAGGAGAGGAGTCAAGGCAAGTCAATTAAAACTGGAATGTTGGGACATGACAAGACCCCTAGGTTTATGCTGAAGTATCTTGTCAGAGGAGCCAGGCTGGGACCTAGAAACTGTCCAATACAGCCCAACTTACATAATTAAATGAAGGATAGATCCTTCATCTGAAAAAAACCAAAAGATTGCCTCTTCACTGTATTTGGCAGAACACGAGAGCAGCCATGCAGCTGCTTCAGGAAAGCCAGAAAAACTAAGCTGTCTCCTTTTCAGGTTGTGACACAACTGGTCAGATGCTCCTGAATTTCACTAATGTTTACAGACACCACCTAAAACCACTTCACTGCTATCATATGAAGAAAGCACTACATCCTTTCACCCACATCTCTGTAGCATGTCATAGATTCAAATTCTGATTTCCATTCTAAGTAACAACAGAAAATTAATACTGAATAATCAGTCTACTTGATAAGAAAAATAGCACAAGTATTAAGCAGAATATAAATCAATCATCTCTAGGGGAACCAGACAATACGTGCATAAATAATGTATTTGTTATAATGCAGAGAAAAATAATTGAGAAAATTGTTTTGCAAATAATGTTTGAATAGTACTCATCTTAACCCTGCTTCACACAGCTGTCACTAAAATTTACTATACCTGACTGCCCTTTACCATTGCAATTAATGCTAATAAAAAAATCTAATGGTGTTTTATAACATTGTCAAAAAAAAACCCCAAACCTTCACAGGGCAAGTGGTGAATAAAAATTTTCAGCACTGACTTAGAGTCATAAAAATATTACTGATTAATAAAGTGTGGCTCCTGTGATATAATTATTCTTCCCACTGTTTTATTCCTTTGGGGCTTGATTGTGAATGGGTGGAGCTAGTGGTATTTTACCATAAGTAGACACAAAGATGTACTCATGTTTTTTTGGAAAATACTGAATAAAAAAATCTCAGTGGCGTTTTAAGAATCATGTACACCTTCAAAGATTTAAACAAAAATACAGCATAGACATTCTTTTTGTATTTTTCTTTGAAACTAATATAAATCATGCCTTGTCATGGTATTTTCTCTGTATTTTCTAAGAAGTGTGTAATTTCTCTCAAATAATGATTTGAGAATAATTTTCTTCTCAGCAGAGGGCAGGAAAAATCATAAACTCCGGGTTCATGAAAGATTTTGATTATGGGAGGACTTTAAAAATAAAATATTGAGCAATGAAGAAGAAATAAAAGAATTTATGGAGATAGCGTTTCTACCACCTGTTTATTCTGTATCTTTGAGTCAGATGGTGGAGCAGTCCCATTCTTCAATGTGTTCTTAGACGGCTCCTATTAGTGTCTGCAACTCCAAGAGAAGGGACAGATGTTAGTCTGCAATTTTATTTTTATATTATAATTGAATTCAAAGATAGAAAGCCTCTGATATTTAGTTACATTATGTCAGTGGCACATGTGTTCTGTGGTCATATTGGCTTAGAAGTTTTACTAAAGCAGAAGAAGAGCAAAAGAAACAATTTCATTGGAGTAGTTGTTTTGTGATATTAATTCAGTAATATTTAAAAGACAGTCTCTACACTGTTAGTTTTGAATATTTTATGTTTTCTCCAGACAACTACAAAATAATTGCAGGTGTGCCAAAACCCAAAAGACCAAAAAGAGGATAATGGGGTTTTTTTGAGAAAAGAAGGAATAGCTTTAAAAATCATATTGAGACATAACATGACTTGGGATTAGAGGAAATTGCCTGTAGAGAGACATTTTATTTTATTCAGTAAATGTACTTTAAGAGTGTTGAGTATGCCATAATACCTTTTCTTTACTGCTTTGGTGTTACTACAAAAAAAATGTTTCTTTCAGAAGGCCGACCAGTGACTACAAAGTCATGGAGAGAATAATGCAAGCACTGAGCAGGGTACACAGACAAATTTTGGTCAAAAGCTGACATAGAAATGGGACACCTAAGGAATTCTGTCCCTGCTTCTAGGTCAGTTGCCCTCTCATTTTCACAGCATCAGCACATGTGTGTTGATACTGCACTCTGCCTAGTTTCCTTATGTACATGGAGAACACATCCGCCTCTATCAGGAGCACATCAGAATGAGGAGAAAATGCCATTATCCTGGCTACTAAAAGCCTATAGATTCAAAAGGCTGAGATTGGTAGAAAAAACAAAAGCTCACATCAATACCACTGAACTGTTCTTAGCATATCTCTAAAGTGAATGTGTGATTTATAGTGATAGTGGCTTCTTGTAAATATTTTACTAGTTGAGTTCTAAATGTTATAATTACATAGGTTTTCTTTTTTCTCCATTGGGAATAGGAGTGTAAATGCAGTTTTTATTTAAAATTGTCACTTGTCCTAATGTTTTATTGCTGCAGTGCATGAGAACATCTTCTCGTAGTTAGCACAGCAAAATTCCAGGCTGGAAGTAGCACAACAAGATGGTCAAGAGATTTGATCCCACATCTTAGGTTTCAGTCTTCTTGAAATTATTTTTAATCCAATCATTTATCATTTACTTGTCTTGGAGCAATAGAGTTTTTGTTTTGTTTTGTTTTTTTGGTGACAAAACCTATCCCAACTTTTCTATTTTCAGAATCCTATCAGGTTATGTCAACTCAGTTCATGCTTAAGTTAATATATTTGGACAAAATCCTGAATGATAAGAAGGAGGCGTTGCCCTTATCAAGGTTTTTGAAATACAGTTTCCTTAGGAATGACCTTCACTGAGGGTACAGTCTGTGCATACAAAGAGCAGAGTCATTAATAAATTATATACAATGTAGGACTTGAAAAATACATTTAAGGTAGACAAGGCTTTGTAGTCTGAAAGAGCTGCATGAAACTGTTAATATATGATGTGACATGAAATAAAAGTAACTGACCATACAATAAGCATTTCTAGAAAATCCGTTACCATTTGAATGGAAATGAAAATAAAGGGAGAAGTTAGCATAATAATTTTATCTACAGTTTTTATCAAACATTAGAAATAAAGGTAGGAAAGTTGTTGAGAGTTAGCAAAAGGAGAGGTTGTAGCAAATTTTAAATGCCTTTTTGACATGGAGAATTCAAACTACAACTTCAAGGACAGTAGATGAGAATGATAATTCATACATGTGATATAAATATAGGTAAATTCATCTTAAAAATATTCAAATAATTATTAAGATGGTTGTTTAAAATGTTACAACATTATCAATCAGTTTAAAAGGTTCAGACATTTTACTACAGAGAAATATTAAATTTCGTTTCAAATAGAATGTTTAATATCTTTTAACACTTGTATAGTTTATTGGGAACAAAAAAAATGGTATTATATGGGTTGAAAAAAGGGAGATCTCAGTCTTTCAAGAAGAACTTCAAGGAGGGGTCAAGAACCTTTTTATTTCACCTTTTTTTCTTTCACCTTTCTCCAGTGAGAGAAAGTGAGGGATGTCAAGTACCTTCACATCTGAACAAATGAGTCAAAACTTTATTTTAATGAGGAGGACAAAGGCTAGAAATTGCAAGGACTCAATCATCCTAAGAGCGAAGTCAGTAAAATGAAATTCTGTGCTGTTCAATGAGACAAGACTGAGTCCTGATCAAAAACTACAGCATCACATCTGACAAGATACTTTTATCCTGTCTCTAGCAAAAGCATAAGAAAACAAGATGCATACAGACTGACCCTTCCCTGATAGAGCCTTCTAGAGGCCGACACTGATTTTATTCTTTGGGCAACCTATTTACCCCTCAGTACCCATTAAAACTTGTGACAGTCAGCACCTCAGTGTTAATAATGATATATTGGCTGAAAAAATAGTACTTATTATTTGCTTATAAATCTGCTGCCTGATAAATTGGAGTAGCTCAAGTGATAAATAGATATTTTATTCTTTATCTTTTACTTATCCAATATCGTGGCTAGCCAACCCTGGCAGGTTAAGAAATGGTTAGAGGGGTGGTGCTATTGTCAGGGTTTTGGTTACTTAGATCATGGGACATGTTTTAGGAAGCCTGGTCTACCAGGGGCCCATGGTGTCTACGTGACAAAGAAAGGGAAAAGCATCTTTTGTCAGGGAATTTCCAAGCTGATGAAGGGGGCTGTAAGCTAGATTTATTGAGGGGGGGGGGGAGCACCTATCCATCCCAGTCCTACCAGTCAGATGCCATCACTTCTAATTGACATCAGGAGCAGTTCAAAGGTATTTCAACTGATTCAGACAGTGAATCAGCGTTATGAGATTGTTCAGATGCCTCTACACAAACACTCGTACTATAGGGAACAAGAAGAATCAGACACTTGCACATGCCTGTGTGGATGTGATAACACTGGCATCACAGAAACATGGTGGGATGGCTCCTATAACAACAGTATTGTCATGGAAGACTTTTTAGGAAAGACAGGTTAGGGAGACGAGGAGGGGGCGTAACCCTCTATATCAATGACTGGCTGGGAGAGTATGGAACTCTGCCTGCAGTGGGTGAGGAGTCAACCAGAAGCTTGTAGGTCAAGATTAAAGGGAGTATGGGGACAGAGGATGTCATAGTGGGGGTCCCGCTACAATCCTCCAATCAGGAGAATGGTGTGGACAAAGCCCTCTAAAGGCAGATAGAAGCAGTCTCAAACTCCCAAACACCTAGTCCTCATTGGGGTCTTCAACTACCCCAAAATCTCTTGGAGGAACAGCCCAGAAGGGCACAAGCAAATCTAGGAGGTTCCTGGAGTGTGTTGATGACAACTTCGCCACAGATGTGACAGAGGAGCCAACAAGGAGAGGTCTGATTCTGGATCTTGTGCTCAGCAGCAGGAAGGAGCTGGTGGGGAAGGTGATGTCCCAACAGAGCTAGGCTGCAATGACCACATGGTAGAGTTCCAGATCCTCATGGCAGTGAAGAGATCACGCAGCAAGCTAACTGCCCTGGACTTCAGCAGAGCAGACTTTGGTCTCTTTAGGACCTAATCAGTAGAAGTCCAGATGACAGAGCCTTGGAGAGCCAAGAGACCCAAGAATGTTGTCTAATCTTTAAGGACCCCCTCCAAGTTCAAGAACAATGCATCCTGACAAGGAGAAAATCAGGCAAAAATGTCAGGAGGCCCCCATGGATGGATAAGGAGCTGTTGAGCGAACTCAGAGGAAAAAAAAGGGAACTTCCAGAAGGTGGAAACACAATAGGTGGCCTGGGAGGAGCAAAGGAAAATTGTATGGGAAGCTAGGAAGAAGGTTAGGAAAGCTGAGGTCCAGACAGAATTGAGTCTGGCCCACAGGAAGAGCTTCTTAGGTATCTTGCAAACCAAAGAAGGACTAGGATAATGTGGGCCCATGCTGGAAGGAAACGAGAGACAGAGCTGTTCTGCATAAGTAGAAAGCTGAGGTTCTCAATGACTTCTGTGTCTCAGTATTCAACGGCAAGGGCTTTAGCCACATTACTCAACCTGAAAAAAGCAAATGCAGGCACTGGAAGACCCTTAGGCACTGTAGGAGAGGACTAGGTTCAAGACCATCTAAGGAGACTGAATGCACCCAGGTCCAATGAGATTCATCCACAGGTCTTGACATTGCCAAGACATTGCCATTTTTGAAAAAATGTGGCAGTCAGGTGAAGTTTCCAATGACTTGAAAAAGGCAAATATAACCCCCATTCTTAAAAAGAGATGGGTCCTGGGGCCAATACTGTCCCACACCTTTGTCAGGGACATGGACAGTGGGATCGAGGGCAGTCTCAGCAAGTTTGCTGCTGACACTGAGCTGGGTGGGGCTGTCCACACAGGGGAGGGAAGGGATGCCATCCAAAGGGACCTGGACAGGCTTGAGAGGTGGGACCATGCAAACCTCAGGGAGCTCAGCAAGGCCAAGGGCAAGGTCCTGCACTTGCATTGGGGCAATCCCAGACACACCCACAGGCTGGGCAGAGAAGTGATTGAGAGCAGCCCTGAGGGGAGGGACTTGGGGATGGTGGCTGATGAAAAACTCACCATGAGCCAGCAGTGAGTGCTCCCAGCCCAGAAAGCCACAGGAATCCTGGGCTGCATCCAAAGGAGCGTGGCCAGCAGATCAAGGGAGGGAATTCTGCTCCTCCATTCTCCTGTGAAACCCTACCAGAAGTACTGTGTCCAGCTCTGGGGTCCCCAGCATAAGACATGGAACTGCTGAAGCAAGTTCAAGCAGAGGGCCAAGAGAGGAGGGATGATAAGGGACCAGTGTCCTTGATAAGGGCAATAACACATCTCCCATATGAAGACAGGCTGAGAAATTTGAGGCTGTTCAGCCTGCAGAAGAGGAGGTTGTGTGGAGACCTCATAGAAACCTGCCAGTATCTGAAGAGGGCCTACAGGGAAGCGGGAGAGGGACTCTTTGTCAGGAACTGTAGTGATAGAGCAAGGAACAAAGGCTTCAAAGTGAAAGAAGAAAAACTTAGATTAGATATTTGGGAGAAATTCTTTACTGCAAGGTTGGCAAGGCACTGGAAGAGGTTGCCCAGAAAAATTGTGGATGCCTCATCCCTCGCTATATTGAAGGCCAGGTTGGATGGGGAATTGAGTGGGAAGTGCCTGTCTCTGGCAGGAAGGTTGAAATCAGATGATACCTAAGGTCCCTTCCAAACTAAAGCATTCCATGATTCTAGGATTATTTGGGCCAACTATTTTATGGTGGAAGAGCTTTCACTTTCTTCTATAAGAATATTTTAGGATCTATTGTCTTTATTGAGGTAAATTTAGTTTCTCTCTAAAAGTGTATTGGGTTTTTCCCATAGTTTTTACAAACTTTCATAATTTACTATTTATTTTATACACAATACTGTAGCTTTACTTTGAAGTAAAAGGACTATTAAGTAAAGTGTGTTTCTTTACTAAAAACTCATAGGCACAGAACCTGTGCATCTGCTAAGAACGCAAATGCACTCTCCCTTTACAGGTCTTTCCAAGGAGAAAAAAAAATGCTATTTTCATTTTTATATAGTTTTGCAAGATATTTGGTGCAGCACAGGCTTGTGCTCAGTTATCTCTTCCTCAGAAACATCCAGTAGGTCCTATTTCCAGTGAGGTGTTGTGTAAGATCATGTTTATAACTCATCAACCAATGGAGGCCAGACAGTCCTCTGTTGCTCTTGTTAGGAGCAATGGCTCATGTCAGGCCTCAGTGCCCACACAGATGGCAGCAGCTTGCTGAGGATGCATGAGGTGTAACAGCAACTGGCCGTGTCAGTGTGAGGCTGCTCTCTTTCAGTGACCTTCCTGCTGTCTCCTTACCTGTTCTGGGACTCACCAGAAGATGTATACCTCTTCTGCTGCTGCTGCTGCTGCTGTTGCTGCCATATGAAGCTTACACATGATTTCTGCCTGCTGCAGACAGAGGCAGCCAATTGCTGCTTTTGAGGAAAACAGCACTCTGGCTTACTTAATGAAATTAAAGTCTCCATGGATATTTGCTTTACATTATACATTCTTACAAAAATTACTGCATCAAATAGCTATGGGATACTTCAGGGTCAAATTCTGGCTTATACCCATCAAATTGTATTCATACCAGTGAAATTAAGCAGTATGAAAGTGAGAGTAGTAAGTCACCACCTGTCTCTATATCCCGAGACATAAAAAATAACTAGAATATATTTGATTGTGTAGTTATATTTAAAATAAATAATGTTTGCCTGCACATTTGAGTAAACTTGCAGTCTAGCGTATTATGGCAAAGAATTAATAGTGTGATAACACTGCAAGTATTTTTTACAAAGCAAACATTGTCTTTAAATGGGACATACAAGCTAGCTGAAAGAAGAAACAGTTAGAGATTTATTTAATATCAAAAAGCAGGAAAAGCACGCTTAAGTCCACAACAGCCTTGCAGCTTGGGTGGGTTTCACTTGATCCATAGAAAAGTATACAAAGCCTTATACTCTGATCTTCTGCTGTACAATGCTTTACCAAGCAGAATCTCCAAACCTCAGACAGACAGCCTTCCTGGGGGAAAATCCCTAACTTTTCTTTATAATCATGAATCTTGCTAGGGGCAAGCAGAAAGACCATTTTAGTGATTAAGCATAGGATAGATTCTTTCAAAATGTCTTTGAGGAGGGTTAACTTAGTCATTAGATATGTAGTATTTTTAAACATCCTGGATCAGCTCTTCAAACTATGCCCCAGCTTCTTTGTGCTGTGGGTGTGGTACAAAAGAAAGAAGCTGCCCTTGCAGGTCTCTGTCGCACCTCCCTGAGCTTGTGCTGTGTTGTGAATCTGGACACAGCAGTGCACCTAATCGAGGCAAAATGTGAGAAGAAAGAAAACTGCTATGGTTTCCTCACTTGCATTTAAACTCTGGTTTAGATGGCACTGAACTATTCTGTAGCATATCTATTGTATGCTGATGAAAAATATGATCAGAATGAACTCCTAAACATTAAAACCTCATTATTCTGAGAAAAGAAACCAAGACATTGCCCTTCTGCTCTGCTCACCCTTGTTCTTAGTTTCACTGTTTTATTTTTCATGAATAATAGTGAAAAAAAAGCATATCTTTCCACATGCTTCTAAATTTTTATATTGACCACATCACCCTACCACTACTTTCCATAAAATTGTAGCTGATAATTTTAAACAGTTGGAACAACAGTTTCCATTAAAAACCCTGGTGAGATTCTTTTGAACTCTCTGATTCAGCCTTCCATTGCCAAGAGATTTCTCCTAATATTCACGGAGTCAGTTGCATTACAAATTGCAATTATTATCCAAATTATACTTAGAATGTGCTTTTAGACAAGTCTACTTGTCTAAAGCTGCTGGTGTTTGACTGACTCTGTAGAACTGAATAAAGCAAGGATTACCAAACTTAATTTGAAGAGGTTACAGCACTTAGAGCTCTGTGTAAGGTCAAGTTCTTGCACAGGAACTGTTCAATCGTTCACAAACTGCACTCAACAGTTGCACAACAAATACAAGAGTTTGGAAATGTCTCAGTAAGCTGTGGTGTTCCTGATATAAATATGACAAAGAACTTCTGAGAAGCTCAGGAAGAGTAGACTATATCTACTAGTACTCAAGAAAGAAACACAACAGTTACAGATTGAAGAGAAAAACTGTATCAGCTATTACAGACACTAAGAGAGTATTTTTGAAAATTAAATATTCTAACTCTAACCTCTAACTAGAAGATGGGCACAAAACCTTACCCATATCTCTCAAATAATTACCTCTTCCTCTATAATCTCTTCCTCCCTTCCCAAGAAGACTTGGTCATGTACTGCAGGTCAGTGTATTCTGGCTACATTGCCAACAGGCAATACCAGAGAATACCAAAGAACTCAGAAGCAGAGACTTGGAAGGACTTACTGGCAGGCATTTCTTTTCCATTTTCATATTGTGTCTTCTCCAGCTTGAAACCAGCTACTGCATGACTGCATGTTTCAGGTGTGGACAGCTTGTGCAGGTGAATGCCCATGTTCTCATGCACACAGGTCAAAATTATGCTTTAAAGCTCCACTTGGAGACCAAGCACTAACCAAGCACTGGCTAGCAGAGCTCTGTGAACACTGGTCTTATGTTCCCAGCAAGGTATAATGCTTAGTGAACAGATATGACACTGAGTTGTAGCACAGAGTGACTAAATTTGCTGTAACAGGATCATTGCAAGGACATGTGCCAGGGCATGGATCACCAGAGCATCTTCATCCATTGATAACAAATGTTTTAGAAGTAAATGAAGGGGAAGTGTTCTGGGGAATCTGCCTTTCATCTGCTGAGATGGGATCACCTAATTGCTGTCAAAATAACAGTAATGCTTCCAGCAGCCAACAGAGTCCCTAGTGAGGAGGGCAGGTATAAGCTCTGTTCTACCTGCTGGAAGTGTCCTTCAAGCTGTGGCAGTTCCTTCAGCCTGATTCTCACCAAGCAGTGGCCAGAGAGCTCGCAGTCATTTCTCAGTCTCACCCACACACTTGGCAAGGCACTTGACAGCAATGATTGAGTTAAATGAGGCAGATATTCACAGTCTCCCTTTTCCATTGCAGGAGGCCTGCAGACCACTCTGATGCTGATGAAAAATGGAAGTTGTCCAGATCTTTCCTCCTGTGTAGACTTTGGACCCCTTCTGACACTGCAGACACCCTCCTCAGTGATAGCTACTCAAAGAGGGGTGGAGATGTTTAAGCAGTTAGGGCCCAAAATGAGATCCTCAAAGCTTTGTTTAGCTGATGACCCTTCCCAGAGATTAATGACCTCTACAGAAGACCCAGATTTCTATGTTGGAATTTCTTAAACACCCAGAGCTCAGCCTGCAGGGATGCCTAGTCTGTTTCTGACAAGCCACATGCTTCAGGCAAGAGTCATCCTCCAAATTACAGAAATAGAAAATCATTACATTTGGAAAACACCGCCAAGATCATTGAGTCGAACCAGCTGGGCTCAAAGATGCCTTCCATGACAGAAGTTTCAACCTTTAAGCTCTTGATTCCTCACCTCCACTGCTGAATAACTTCAGTGAGTGGGATGGAAGCTCCCCGCCAGACACACAGCAGCTTAACACATACAAAGGACTGCCTGGGATGGTGGAGGGATGCATGGCTTTATCAGGCATGGAGGGAGTTTGAAACAAGGTTTGCCTGGTTTCCTAATATGGTTATCCTAAATAAATGCTGAGACTACTGATCTCTTTTAGAGCAGGGGGAGCTACTGCTCCAGGCACCTCCTGAAGTTAAAAATAATACCTTACAAACCTCAAATAAAAAAAGGAAAAAAAAATTAGTGTGTGCACTTAAGAAAGGTCCTCGGCTGTAAATTCTGAGAGGAGAGGGATGACACCCAGTAGCACAGGGGCCCATGTCCTTTACCAGCAGAACCTTTCCAAAGAGGGTGCCATGTGCTGAGTCCTAGCTTTATGAACAGAGGCCTGTATTCCATCATGAAGCACATACATGGATCCCGTGTTGGCTGAGGAGATGGAGAAGGCCCAGGCAGAGCTTTGCCCAAGCAAGCCACAATATCCTGCACATAGATGAGTCTGCAGCACTGGAGTAGGAGCACGCTGTGCCAGAGGAAGGCCCCAGGAGTGTGGGAACTCAGGATGAGGAGCCGGCCAGAGCCGGGCCCTCTCAGACCTGCAGAGTTCCAGGTCACAACCCAAGCAGCGCAGTGGGAAAAAGAGCAGCGATGCATTAAGGCATGGGCAGGCAGCCACACTCCTGAGAAAAGACAAGTTTCAAGGTCCCTGACTCAGATTCCCAGCAGCCACTCTGGAGGGCCTTTCGTGACGAGGTAGAAAGCAGTGACAGAAACACAAGCCCAGACCTCCCTAGCAATGCTCTATTTCCACTGCCACAAAGGCATGGTGAAGTTTATTGGGGACACCTGATCTCTTTTCATCATCAAGGAATCAGTTCTCATTGTGGTCAGTGCCTCTTCCCATACAGATGTGAATTTAAGTCAGCTCTGTACTTTGGGAACTATCCTGCCACAGCTTTTTTCAGCATCCCTTCAAGGAAGAAAGTACCTGTCTAACCATCCCCCCCAAAATCAGCTCAACCTCTGTTGAAGGGAAGGGAAATCTACTTTCCCAGAGAAGTTCTGCTGGCTGTTGACACCAGTGAAACCCTTCACAAGCCCATGCATATCAAGACTGTGCCATGAAATAAGGGCTCCGGTACCAGAGATCATTGTCAGGGTGTAACAGCCTATGTGGAATGACATAGGCAGATATAAACCACTTGCAACCTCTCTTTTTCTCTTCCATGATTTTCTTAAAATTGTATTTACCAATCTACTGCTCCTGGCAGCTTCACTGACCTAACTGGAATCACTGATTATTTGTTCCTTTTAGACTTCACAGTCACAAGAGTTCATACATTCTCTGGCTCTATTCACTTTTATTGCCAAATTACAAATATCTTGTAATACTTAAAAATGTATAAAACAAAGATTGACTAAAGGGTGACTCAGATTAGCACCACCTCAATAACAGAAATTATTAAAACTGGATCAGGTAACTCACCAAACTTAATTCATCATTAACTAGTAAGTTTTTATTCTCTGCTTGATCAACAGCTGCTTTAATTACTGCCTTTTGTCCAGCATTTTATTAAAAAGCATATCAAAACTATCTGCTAAAATATAAGACAATATAAGGTATAGAGTTATCTTACTCTACAATAATAATTAAAAGGCAAATAAAACTTTTGTGAATGAACATATTGCTTTAGTGACTATAATAGACAGACATGCGTTTGATCTTCCAGAACAAGACTTTCAGTTTTCAGGGGGTTTTCCATCCGCACTCAGTCCTTGCAGTGATAAAATTTGCAGTGATAATTGCAATGTTGCTACTTGTCATGCTCTTTCATTCTTAATTCCCATTTCTTCTATGAAGCACTTACTGAATGAAGAGACCAAATTCTCCTGTGAAAGTTGGCAACAATTTCACCATAGAAATAGGAATAAGTGCAGTGTTGAAAAAATTATTTTATCATAATTTAGCATTTATAAGACACAAGGCTTTCAGTCTATATTAGTCAGTTATTATTGCAGAGTTGCATTAACAGCACTGTGTTGTTCTATTTACTTTTATGGGCTACAAAGTTTACAGAATTGCTCTAAGGACATGTGAGGAGCACAGTCTGTTGCACTAGTCACTACATATCTGTGGAGGAGCCATAAGCATCCTCAAATAAATACCTTCTTAAATGATACAATTATTTCAGAAAGAAATGCATTTCAGTAGGCAAAATGTTGACCAGGAAAAAAATGTCAAACTGATGAAGAATAATTTTGATTTAATAGTTGTAAGAAGTAACATCTTTCATAACCTTCTAGGCTTGTGGTTTGTTTTTCTTATTTGGTGGGTTGGTTGGTTTTGCCTTTTTTTTTTTCCTGTTTTTTTTTTTTTTCTTTCTGGGGTGGGGCAGGGGGGAGGGCAGGGAGGAGGCTGTTTTTTTTGCAATGATCAGGTAAGTTAAATTAAAACTGCAAGTACCTTTGCCTAATGTGATCCATTTTGGAGAACCAATTCACTGTAGGACCAAGATCCTAAATGTTGAAGTTTCACTTCCAGGACTAATTTAATGACCTGCTTTGAAGAAGCTCATAATAGCATTGGTACCATGAAGAAATATGATATGCAGCCGTCCTTGCAAAAATCTAAATGCTCTTTCCTTTACTACTATATAACTGGCAGGGATTGCTGACTTTGAAATGCGATGGGCTCAACTGAATTGAGGACACTTGACTCTCTAAAAGTCCATTGGGGCTTTGCGCAGAAAAAAAAATTAAGATCAGAGCATAAAACAGCTATGCTTATTGGAATGACAGGCAAAGATGCCTTGAAAATGTATTCATTAGAAGAAAAACAGTGAACAGAGATTTCAAAACACTGCTCCTGCATGAGCAGTGGGAGTTAAGCTGTTTTCCTACTTTACACTACCTAGTAAACCAGTAAGATCTCAGTGCTTGACTCAGTGCTTGACTAAAACACATCTATTTAAGCCAATACAAGAGTTTGAGCTTTCTGATCACAAAGTGCTCAACCTTGTTCATCCTGACTTAATTATCAGAACTATCCACAAATTTCAGAGAGAAGAGGCCCAGCCCTGAATAAAGTTACTTGAGTAACTGAAGTACTCCGGCCTTTCAAGTGCTCATTTTGTCAAAAGGAATCCCTACATCTTTAGAACACCTCAGATCCCACTGACTGTGCTGTGTGAGAAGTTTGGGATCATTCTGCAACAACAAATTGGGCAGCTGCTGAGCTCAGAATGAGCCTGAACTTGAGTCATACCAGTAAGGTCAATCTTGCAAAACCTTCCTTACTTCATATCACAGAGGTGAAATACATGCCAATTAGACCTTCAGACCTGGTATGGGGATAATTCCATTAGGTTTTGCCAACAGTTCTCTCCCTTATAATATAACATAGGTAATTTATATGTAGTCTCCTACCCCAGGTCTTGCACATACGAAATTTCCCTTAGGCAGGAATGAGCAAGACAGGGAGTGGTTGTTTTATTTTACACTATCCTCTACATTCAGAAGAGTTATTATCCTATTTCTGATTTCCACACCCAGCAAGATGCTTTTTCTGATACACTAATATCTTAATAGTGTTTTATGTCTTATAGTAGAAAATTGTATCATTTAAATTAAAATATGGAAGAAGAATCAGGGTGGTAGAAAGGAAATTACTTTTTCCTACAAAGTCACAACAGTAATTTTATATGATTTTTTTAAACACTGACTCTACACAATTTCTATATGGATTTTATACACTGATTTTTTACCCGCATGTCTAGGAGGGGTTTGTCACTAGCTTCAATGAGAGTTGGACTTGAGCCTTCAAAGCTTTGCATTCCTGCCTCACTAGAAGTTAGCAACAAATCTTTCACTAACTTCACAGAAGGCCCTGTGTAAACTGGAAAGTTTGCTCCTGCAATTTCTGATTCCCTAGAGTTCTCTAATATTAATTACTTCAGATTACTTACAGAAAGATCTTCAATGTCTGAGACCTCAGATTGTGTCTACAAGTTGGGGGAAAAATGTTTGGCCTCCAAATTTTAGAGTATTTTTAAGTGTCATAAATATTGTAAGATCTTCTACATATCATCATATCTTTGTAAAAAAGGTTAATTTATGGGCTGTAGTTAAAACCTTCATAAACTTTTCAAGTTAATTCCCACCATATTTTACTTTATCATGCACTGTGACACGTCAGTATTATCTCTATATACCTGCTAAGTTTAACACTTTTCAAACAACACCTTGTATTTGTGACAGTTAAAAATAAACACAAAATTTTACCCATGAGAAAAAAAAAGAGGAGTACCAGGATCATGGTTAAGATTCCTCTTCTAAGAAATGTTGCTCTCTTTATCCTGAATTCCCTGAGTTATTGGGAATTTGAAATGGTTTAAATGTGTTTGATGAAAAATTATTCCAAAAGCCTTGGAATATAATTTGCTCTGTACATGAGGAAATTTGCAACTACTAAATCTAGAAAATAGCACTTATTCACAACCCTCCTAAACTGCACAGAGAGAGTCCTATCCACTGGTAAATTTTGTAATTCCACATTAGCAGACTCAATTACAATATCCACTGCAAACAGCATATCAGTGCATCGTACTTGCAGCAATCAGCTCCCAAAATGGGATATCATGGCCCTGAACTCAACCACACTGAGAAGCAGCACAGCGTTTGAAGAGGAATTACACAGCACATCGTCTTGCATTTCAGCAGAAAAACAGCAAGGGCAGTGGATGGGCTCATGCACTGTTCAGGAATCTGAAAACCCACTATCCAGCCACTCAGCACTCCAGGAGAGTTTGAAATCTCAAAAAAAAAAAAACAAAAACAAATGACTGAATGGAATGAGTGACATCCAAGCAAAAGATGCCTCTCTCTTCACTTTCAAATGCTGCTTACTTTTGAGTTAAATGCTTTTATTGATTCTAACCACCTCAGACAAGCTTTACAGCTTGCGATATTCACAAATCCAGCATGAAGGACTGATACAGAAGGCAATGTTCTAGTCCCAAAGAAGATCTTTTATCTAAACTGACTTCCTCTCGTTTAATTGATTTGCTTTGATCATTTCCTTAAGGTTCATGAACAAGACTGAGTTTGGAAAATTTTACCCATTCTCTGCAAAACGTCAGCTGGGGGAAAAAAAATCCAAAAAATTTGTAGTGACAAACACACACACACACACACACACACACACACACGCACTCACACGCACACACAGTGGAGGGGGTGTTGTGATGGGGGTCGAGAAAGCAGCAGTTCTGACCCCAGCGGGGCTTGGGTGCGCGCTGTCACTTCCTGCTGCTGCAGAGGTGGCCGTCGGTGTCCGGGGGCGAGCGGGGCGCGGCAGTGGTCAGCAGCGGGGTGTGGGTTTGGCTGGGCAGCCCTGCGGTCATCCCTGCCCGGCGGCCGGGGCTGGGGGAGGCCGGGCCGCAGCAGCGGCGGCTCGGGAACAACAAAGTGGGCTGTAAAGCCTCCAGGTGGTGGGTGTATTTGTTGTCCTGTCTGGGAGGTGCGGTGGCTCCCCGGCCCCGGCAGATCCTAGTGCTGCTGTGGACATTAAGAAAAGTCTCTTTTGGCTGATTCCAAAACCAGATAAGGAGCCGCCGAGTCACCAGCTATGTCTAGACACCGGACCTCACAAGTCAAACGGCTTGTTTGGATTAGCCTTGGAGATCTACCGACCTGAACAGCCCTCCTAAAGAAAAGCCACAGTAACACCCTATTTTCCTCTTCCCACTGCCACACGAGGTCTGCCCGGAGATAGAAGTCGAGTTCTGCTTTGGTCGGTGTCACTTATTTCTGGAAAATTTTCTGTCTTGTCTCTTTCCCACAAACACACTTTACCCCTGTTTTGTCTTTCAGAAGAAAACAAAGAAGAAGAGACGCTCCAGAAAAAAAAATCCTGCTTTGCAACCTCCCTCCTTCCTTCCCCTCCTTCTTCCCTCCTGGGCTCCACACAGCCCAGGAAAGAGCCGGAGCTGCAGGTGGTTCGTGCAGCGGCAGCCGCTGCCGGAGCTGCTGCCCCGGTGCTGCCGATCCCGGCAGAGCCGACCCGGCGCGGATCTGCCGCGGCAAGGCTGTGCCCTCCTTGTCTCCTTCGTCCTCCCTCCCTGGCCTAGAGAAAGCACTTGTTTGGTGGCCTTAGCCGCTGCAAGAAAATTTGAGGAAATTCACACGACACTGCAGCGTGATATAAAAGCAGCATCTCTCGGCTGGAATGCTGAGCAGAGCAGGATCCAGAGCCTGCCCCGAGCTCCCGTACGGGTAGAAGGCTCAGAGAAAAACACCTATTGATTTTATACGCTTTGCTCCTAGCTAATGAGGGCAGATACGTGCAATATGGAAAGATCGGATATACAGGCGAGTTTTCTCCGCTCCCCACCACCACCCCCACCATCCCAGAGCCTGCTTCCTTGGGAACTGGCTTCTCCTCCTGCACTTCACAAGCCCTGGGAGGTGAGGAGTGATCCTCCAGAAGGGCAGGCACACTGGGAGCTGTTAAGTTTATGTTTGTGGCGCCTGAACTCAAACAGTCATTCAGTGGCTTGCTCTGTTATCAAGAAAACAACAATCAGGAACAATCAGTAAACAGGATCTCTTCCCAGCCCCTTTATTAACTACTTACAGCTCCGCTAAAGCACGCAAAGCGCCCAGCAGCAGCATCTCTCACCGTGAAACGCTTTCGGCGTTTCGGGTGTGTAGAGAGGGCCAGGGAAGATCAGTGCCCGTGAAACCCACTCGGCACCAGGACCCTGACCCCTCCCCGGCACGGTCCCGGGCCCTGTGCTGGGGCTGGGGACACTGCGGCCTGAGGTCTGGCATCACCTGAAGGCCCCCTATTCCTTCCCTGGCATCCGTTCTTAGGTAACCCAACGTGAATTTGTTAATATATGTATGCTTACAGATGTATATAAATGCAAACACTTACTGTTGACGTGTTTAACTGATCTCAACTCTGGAATTCACGTACCCGGCTTCTGCGTCACACCGCCACGTTGGCTGGGGATGCTGAGAGCTAATTAACCTGGGTATAAATATTGAGATGAGAAGAGTTTGAATATTGATCTCAGTGTGTGCAAACGAAGTCTTCAGAGAAATTATAGCGGGCTTATTTGACACTATTAAGAGTAGCTGCAGCAAGAGCTAAACCGGCGGATCTGGGACTGCTAATCGCCACCCTCGGTCCAGACCGGAAAGAGGAATCATAGCAGAAACCTGACAGAGCACCATCAGGACACGCGTTTCATGAAGAGGCTGCTGCCCAAGCTCAAGAATTGCTCTACCGAAGACACTAGGAGGATCTACTCGAAAGTTTGTCTTTATTCACTTCGGGGTGGAAAACACTCGAGAGTTTGTGGGGCCTCACAAATGCATGTAATGAAAAAGGGAATCGGAGACCATAAAAGGAAAAAAAAAAAAAAAACAAAAAAAAAAAAAAACCAAACACCAAAACAAACCTCTGAAAATCAGACGAGTGTTGTTTAACCAAAGTTTCGAGGATGGAGGTTCCGGGCTGACCGCGGGTGTGGGGGCCACAGTGGCCGTGGGGATGCAGAGACCCCGGTGTGGCCGCCGCGGGAGCGACCCGACTCTTCCTACCCCGGACAGAGTTGGGGGTCTCAGGCCCTCTGCGGGGGCGCAGGCAGGAGCCTGGCGATGAGTGTGTGTGCAGACACATCCCTGGCGATGGGTGTGTGTGCAGGCGCAACCCTGGCGATGGGTGTGGGTGCAGGCACATCCCGAGTGGGCTCCCGGCCCGCAGCTGCAGAGCTGCGGCAGCGCTCCGGCTCCAAAGACGCGCTGCTGCCCTGTGTGTTTGTTCCAAGGTGCAAGACACTGTGCTGGCAGCCCAAGCGTCAATCCCTGCCTGCCGGCGGGCGGCTTATCTCGACGGCTGCCCAGCCGCCCCGAGGGCGCGCCGGGACCGTGGGGCGCCTAGCAGGGCTGGGGGGGCCTTTCCCTCGCAAGGACCGACAGCCCAAAATCTCCCTCCTGCATGGCCCTCGGAGCCGAAAGGCATTCAGCCGCCCCAAGGTCCTCCCCGGGGCGGGGGACAGAGGGGCAGCTCTCAGCAGCCCCCGGCGTGCTGGTTTCTCTCTCTCGGGGTCACCCCCGCCCTGCGTGACCCCGCGTCTCCCCCGTTCCTGCCACCTACGCGTCAGCCTCCCGGCGGGAAGAGGCGAACCTCAAGGGCCCCAGGTTGCCCTGCCCTTACAGGTTTCCAGCGCCTCCCGAGTCGGAGACTCCGTCTCCAAACTCACCCAAGTAAGAGCGACTCCAAGAACTCACAGGTCAGACCACCGGGCAGAAATGATACCCCTTCTCCCTCCCGCCCCCCGAAGCGCCGTACCAATCCTCTGATCCTGCATGAAAACACAAGGGTTACTGATCACACAGTTTAAGGTAGATTTCATATTTATTTAAATATTTATCAAGTACTCAAAAATGTATTACACTTGAGCATACAAAATGAATCCAGTTTCTAATCAGGATAATTGAAATCCTTGTATTAGATTTTAACATTTTTTAATGTTCTCTGTACTGTCGAAATGGTTTGTCTATAGCTGAGCTTGCTCAGAGTGGGCTGAGATGGTGAGGAGGGAAGGAAAAGAAGGTTATGTTAAGAAAACATTGGGGTTTGGAGTAACTGACATGCAAACCAACTTGTCTTTGTCAGACTGAAAATCTCTGTATGTTCCAGTCCATAAGGGTGTTTTAAAGTGAACCTTTGTCTTGTGCTGCCCGCGAGCACTAGGGAGCACTTGGATTGGAGCAAAAACAACCCTTTCCCATTTTTTTTTATTTACTTCTTTCTACTTTTCCCCAAGAAATCGCCCACATTTCTAGCTTTCACCACCCTCTCCCCCGCAAATTAAAAAAGGAAGAAAAGAGGGAGTGAAGAGAGGGAAGTCGACAGAAAATAAGGAACATATTCGTGCAATTTCACAGCAATATCCCCGACAGAAATATCCCCACAACTATTCCTCCTGCAGCATTATTTAATTGTTTTGACAGCAGACATTGATAAATAATGGTCATACTTGACTTGTTAAGCAAAAAGCGTCCCTTTTATCAGGAGCTTATACTTAAAGTACAGGTCACTTCAACAATCTCAACAACGAGGCTTTGGTATACAGCACTTTCTTTTTATTATTTTTTAAAAATAGCAGAACTCAGCAAAAAGCCTGAGCTCTCAGTTCTTTAGATGTCTTAACGTTATGTCTGATCATGCCTAGAGTAATATCACTTTTAAGGGCAAGGGATGGGGTGGGGGAGCAAGAGACTTTCTAACGTTATTGATTGAAAGCTAAGGCATCCAACTAGCCCTGATACAGTTGTTGAAATGGAAATTTACAAGCTGGTCGTTAATACTTGCAATAAAATATCACACTCCTTTTATTCACTAACGACCGGCTTTGCATGCAATATTTTATTTCAGGTATTTTAGCTGCTAACCTGTAAATATTTAAAAGAGGGAACTTTGTTCATTATTTAATGTTAATATTATTATTATTATTATTATTATCATTATTATTATTATTTCTATTCCAAACGCTTATCTAGTGAAATAGTCCTGAAGATATAATAATTCTACATATGGCGGTTTTATTTCACATCATATTTAAGGAAAGAAAAAGGACAAAACACATAGTTAGACATATAATTCAAAGACCACGGTACAACCTTTTCTTTTTTTTTTTCTTTTTTCTTTTTTACTTCAGCAAACAAAAAAAGTCAACTGACATGAAAAGTGGCAAGTCTTCCGATAATAAATAATAAATTACTTTATAATTTTGCAATGCAAGAGCAAACAAAAGGAGTGATTTTTTTTTCTTTTTACTTGTCCTATTTTCTTTTTTTACTTTTTTTCCTTTTTTTTTTTTTTTTTTCTAGAGAGTGAGAGATAAAGAGAAAGGAAAGAGAGAAAAACAGTCGTTATAACCAATGACTATACACATCTCTGGGGGAGGGGAAGGTTCTTGGGCAGACACATTTCAAACACAATCCCGAGACGCTTTGTGGCAAAATAGAGGTATACCTTGTTGCAATGTTTTTATAAATTCGCCTTTAAAGAGGAATTCAAAAATCTATTTTTAATCGCATCACACTTAATAGGGGGTGGATCTCAACCAAACAAAATCAAAACCCCGCTACAGGCATGCTAGAAGAGACCCAGGAAAAACCCCTTGTTAAGAATCAACTAAAAACAACATTGCAAACCAATGCAGCTCCACCTTCCTGCAAGGACTCTTTCAGCAATGCAGGGCTGAATCGTCTCTTTCCTGATGATGGAAAACCTACTGGAGCTTCTTTTGGCAAGGCTATCCCCAATATAGAAACAGCACCATTCGGAATGGGAGGGACCGGATAGAAAGTCCCTCTACCTTGGTTTCTCCCTAAGATGTGCAGTCAAATGAAAAGATTTCCTTTTTTTTTTTTTTGAGATCCACGAGTACAAATCCTTTATATTTGGAAAACGTCTTTTTGATACTCCTCTGATAATTGAAAAGCACGGGGTTTGTGGTTCTTTTAAGTATTTTTTTTCTAGTAAGATCCCATGATTGTCTTCACAGTGTTGCTACCATATTACCTTGTCTTTTCAAATATGACTCCGTTCATCTCATGGAGCAGTTCCTTGCTAGGTTCATTACAGGGTTGTTAAGTATTCTTTCCCCCTAAATTTCGAAGTCCCAACACGTTCACTTTCCCACTCTCTTCAACAGGGGTGAGGGTAAGGGCAGAAACAACAACAATAGACATTTGAATGAATGTTCCTCATGCCTCAATAGGACTGGCTACCATGCTGTTGGGTGTATCTGGCAGCTGAGAGGACATTGATGCTACTTCACTTCCAGTAGAATTGGAACCAGGTCCTCCTTCTGAAAAATTAACCTGCCAAAAAGAAAAAAAAAGAAAAAAAAAGAAAAAAAAAAAGGAAAAAAAGAGAGAGAGAGAGAGGAAAAAAAGAAGAAAAATAAGAAAAAGAACTGTTGCTACAACTGTAAAACTCAACGAAAAGTAGCAGGCAAAGAAGAACACAAAAATAAATAGACAAGGCATGCAGCCAATAGGCCTGATAAATCTCCACAGGAGGCTGTGTCACTGCTGGTTGCTCTGTTTAGCTTCCCCATTGACTTCACAGGAACCTTCTTCAGGCCTTTGGCCAAATCACCAAGAAAAAGTAGATTAAAAAAATGGAAAAAAGAAGACTGAAAAAATCAAGCAAATAAACAAACAAACTTATTAATGAGGCCTTCTTCCCTGTCTTGCAAGAGTGGCAATCCCGAGAGGATGTTCTAGTAAATTATGTAGGAGTGCATGTGTTTTCTTGACATGAAACTGAAAGATTACTTTTTTCCCCTTTTGTGCACATACCAAAATAAACCTGGAAGAAGCATCCAGGAGCAGAAGGCATTTGAAACCAGCCATCCGCTTTCATTCCTGATTCAAGGCTGGTGCTATCTCTTCTGAATGAGAGTCTGTTTGATAAAAAAGGTCACGCTATTCCATCTTAATGTGCCCCGCTGCTCCTGTTAGTTTAGGAGTAGTGCTGGGAAAAGGCATGACTTGAAGGGTGGAGCTTTGTTAATCCAGAAGCATTTATTTGGCACCTATTTAGCTGGCCAATTCTGTGATTAAGGCCCTTTCCAGATTAGAGCCGTGTCTTGAATGGCCAATGAATGGTCTGTTCCTTCCACTATTCTTTAATTTAGCTCTTTTCAGGATCACATATTATGTTGAATATATATCAATATTAACTTGTCAATCTAATGGTCTATTTACTTATATATGTATGTGTATTTGGACTATCCATCTTCCATCCTGCCTTTTTTTATTTCCTTTTTTGAACTATTAAGTACAAAACCTCACTGCATCAAAGATTTTTAAATTCTTGTACTTTGTTAAGGCACAGTAAAGTAACCAGAGGAGATAATTTTTTGTATTTTGTCTGATGGACAGCTTGATTAAAGCAGGAAAAGCAGTGGTTGCTTTAGATGTAAGAGGATGCAAATAGCCCTGCTGCTGTGCTACAGTTTCCTGAGCAAGCATAGTGTGCCAGCGAGGGGAACACACTGCAGACTGCTGTTGGGCAAAAGAAAAGGGATTCTGCAGGAGAGCATGGTACTAAACCAAAAAGGTCTGAACACAGTGCTAGATTCAGCTACAAACCTTTGTCTTCCATCACTTGGTGTAAAAAAAAAAAAAAAAAACCAACAACAAAAAAGCAGAAAAAAAAAAAGCCCAACAGATCAAAAAAAGATTTGCATGTTAATTTTTCATAACTGTTATTCTGAATCCCCGAAATACTATACACAATGTACCTTTCTATTTTAAATATCTGGTTTTAACAGACTTAGGCCAGGAAACTGACTTAAGACTGAACTTCTTAACTCACCTTGTTGTGCCTAAGTGTTGTTGGTGATATGGTCCCATATGGGCTGCCAAGTGACATAGGCATAAGGAAGTGAGTTAAGGACAGAATTTCTTCTAAAAGGTCTATTTTGTTTTGGCTTAAGGTAGTTTACTATATGGCTTGAATTTTTCACCTAAATACATACTAGCAATTTCCTCTCCAAAGAACAACACTTAATGTAAGTTATATATGTGTATAGAATAATGTGTATATATAGATACATAAAGTTATATCTTGAAGTACATGCTTAAGACGTGGACTTTGAAATTTTAATTAAGAGGTCATATTTGTCTGACAAAACAAGGGCTGTGGCTGACACTAATCATGTATTTAAAATTCATCCTACAGCATAAAGGCAAAATCAGCCTGAAAGTGGGGAGGGGTGAATTCTAGAAACTGCTTTCACAGTTATAAGTACAATTAAGTGACATATAAAAAATGTTTTGGTGAAGTGCTTTCAGTTTTCAGGAGTGTGCAAGCTATTATGATAATAAAGGCCTGACCTGAGTGGGGCCTTATCCAAACTCACACTCAACTAAGAAATATCTCTACTGTACACTAAGATCGATTTTGCACCAACCTCTGTGAAATCAATTCAGTTCTTTGCCTTTACAGATGCAGTCGTGTACGCCTTGCAATTTCTGGAAAACCCAGTTAATCTGGATTGCTTGTCTCTCTGAGAGCATCTGACACCTGGAGTGAATCGCCCATTGCTCTGACCCGGGTACCGGCTGGCTCGGGCGGGGAACCGACACTTACTAGTTGCTGAAAAGCAGGTTGGTCTATGTCACTCTGCAATGCGAAGTCACTCAGTACTTTCCAGGGCGGCTGGTAACTCTGCACCTCCACGGGGTTCGCCTGCAAACCGCCGTCATGTCTCTCCGGACTAGCAGCCACCATTGGAGTTCCTGTCATCCCTTGGATATTCTGTAAACAGCCCGGCAAAAGATGTTAATGAGCTTGGTTAGCTTTATTGTGTATAAACGCTGAGTCAATAAACTGCTTTCTATCTTATCTATACGGTCGCTTGTATTTGCTTTGTTAATCTGCTGTGAATGTCTCACTCTATTCTACTCTAGGTCAGCCCGTTTCTACTCGCTGCATTTATCACGGGGGAAGTTTACTTTCTTTCCCTTTAATCCTCCTATTCGTCTCAAGGCATATCCCCTCCGCCCCAAGCTCTCTTGAACATGAGCACTCTGTATCTCGACTGCCAATGGACGTCTCAGGACGAGAAATGGCTAATCCTGTTCCCCTCTGTAGTTCGCGTCCAGTCTGGTTTTGTTTTGCGTGACCTTAGCTGGATCGTATATCCAGCGCGCAGCAAACCTGGGGTACGTCATTAGCGCGCTCTTTCCAAAAAAAAAAAAAAAAAAAAAACCAAAAAAAAACCAAAAACCCCCAGCCCTCTCAGTATGCCCTGTGGTGCAGGCACAGTGTACAACATAACTCCAAGCCTCGACGAATAGATTGTTCAGGCGAGTTAATAACACCGTGTTTTATTGCATTCCAACAGGGTAAAATGAAACTCCTTAAATTCCACTTAATTAGGCAGTCTTATGAATTAATAGTCATTCTCGGGTCAGTCAATATACACAGGGAGAGTAACAGACTCTTCTTCAAGTAGACTTACAACAACAATAAAAAAGAAACAAATTTGGCTTAAAATGGAAACAGATCACTTGTTCTGCTGAACCCAATGCAGGCCGCTAGTTTACATCACCCATGCATATATCTGCAGAAAAGAGTTCTACATTGATATAAGTATATATAAATTAACCTGTAAACACTATGGTAATTCCGAAAAATTTGCATTGCATTTGTCTTTTTCTGCAGTAAGTGCACTGACAAATACACACACTTTGTAGTATACAAAGTGAACCCTCTTATTTTATTTTTACTTTTTTTTAACTATTTTTTATTTATGGATTTACTCCTGTTTAAAAACACTGAAGAGGTCAAAGGCGTCATTTTCTCCTTAAGAAGCCCTTTACATTTGCAGTATAAGTATTAGACGAGACTGGGTTTAATACATCCCATAAGCTCTGCAGGTCTCATTCATGCTGCAGAGAAGTTAGTCTAAGCTACTGCGTATTCTTAGCCCCACAAATTCTAAGTACGCTTAAGCAGCCTAAGTCGGCTCCTTGCTGTGGTCTGTTTCGATTGCACTGACAGCAGAAACTAAAGGGTGATGGCTAAGTAGTATCGTTTTCTTTGTTTTCAGGGAGATCGCAAAAAATTAACACCATCAGCCCGAGCCCTGCGGCTGTCCGGGCCGGACATACACCAAGCTTTTCTCCTTGGGAATTAAGGCAGACACGGACAGAGGCTGAAGCCACTTACAGTTTTGTCATTGGGTTGCTGCTGCTGAAGTTGCTTCATCATAATGCTCCTTTTTTTGTCCTTGCATCGCTTGTTTTGAAACCAAACCCTGATGACCCTTGGGCTGAGGCCAGTCATTTCTACCAGTTGCTCTTTCATGAGGGCGTCAGGTCTGGGGTTGGCAGCGTAGCAGGTCCTCAAGGTGTGAAGCTGTTTTTCATTAAGGACAGTCCGGACTCGGGTTGTCTTCTCGGGCTGCTTGTGGACGTGGGGCCGCAGAGCTGGCTGTCTGGCAGAGATAGGTTCTGCTGTAAGGGAAGGGGAAGGGAGGAACAGGATCCCCATGAGTAGGAAGCAGGGAGTCCGCAGAGACTATGAATCTAAGCTGGTGGGACAGGGGAAGGTGGCGGGCAGGGGGGCGGGCGATGAACCCTCTTTCAAAGGCCATTCAAGCACTCAGATCTATCGGAGCTGCTGCAGCCTCCTCTGCTTTATGCACTGGTGGAGTGACTGACATTTCTGACTCCACAGACAATTAATTTGCAAAAACAAACCACCCCCCTAAAACCCCTAATGACAGAAGCTTGAACCTGTATGAAACTTTACAGGGGAGGGCAAGTTAGCTAAGGTGTATGTGCGCTCGAAAAGGCGCAGGAGGGTTCTATATATTTATTTCCCGACAAATCACCCAAACAAAATTTTGGCCCGAAAATTAATGAAAGAATACTTAAATTAATCATAATTGGGGTCTGCTTCTTGTATAGTGAACCTAGCTCATTTTAGCCAGAAGCAGCGATAACGTGCAACAGCTCCCTGTACTTTGACGCTTCCAAACCAGAGCAAAACAAGCCAAATCCTCTTCACCATGCCAATGGAAAAAAAGCTCTGTGAGAGCTCCGTATCTCAAAGCACGGGAGATGGGGTTTATCTTAAAAAGTAGAGGTGGTAGGCGCATTTGCTTATAGTTGGGATGAATAATTTAAAAATATCTATCTAGTGCTTTTAAAAGGAGAGCAAGCCCACCAACTCGAAGAAACTGCCAAGAAATGCAGAACTACAGATGGCATCGCATCAAGAGCTCTAAGTGTTCCTGTTGATCTGCTATTCTTCTGTGCGTTGTGTAGCTGTAGCTATTATGTGTAATCTGACCCAGTCGAGGGAAAAATAAAAACAGTATTTGTTTTTGTTTTTTTTTTCCTAAAACTGTTTAGCTAACAGTCAGAAGTGCTCGCTTTTGTACAGTCGAGTTCCGACTTTTCTAATTGTAACAATACATCAGCAAATGCGATGACGACAATACGAAGGCTTCCAATCTTATCAGTATTGTACCTGCCGACACACTAAGCCTTTCGGAGACATGGCACAAGCACGATATAGGGAGCACAGTCTCTCTAGAATTCTGCTCTGACCAGTTACGGGATTATTTCTCCCTATATATAGATTTGTCACCTGAAAGCAGGTCAGAAGAGGAAAATGAACCCGTTTTAGAATAGCTGCATTCACAAATAACTTTCCGAGTCACAGTCACTTGCATAGCAAAAAGGCCGGCCACACTTGTATTGTCCAGCCTAGTCAGCCTTTAGAGACGTGTCCCTTCCTAAAGCTAAGGGTCTCTGAGTGTCTGACGTACCCGTCGAGAACTGGAAGTGTGAATGAAGTTGTAAGGTGGGGCGACTCTGAAGTTACAAGGCTGAGTTTTGAGATGAAATTCTCATCAAATTACATGAAACGTTTCAAGAAGGCAAGAGTCACTTTAAAAGGCAATTACAGAAGATTAGCTTGTTGACAGTTTTAAATTACAGCCTAAGCGCCAGCCTGTAGTTATGAAGTCTATCTCTTTTCAGACCCTACTTCCTCCAGCGCTCAGAACAGCTTCTCCGCTCGCTCCTGAGGCAGCGGAGGGGTCTGAAAGCTCAGACCTGCCCTCCGCAGCGGCTCGTCCCTCTCCGGCTCAGGCTCAGGGCTGTCCCGGGCTCGGGGAGGGTGGTGGCGGAGTCCCGCGCTCGGTGCGCGGCGGGGGCAGGAGGAGGGCAGGCTGGCGGGCGGGGCGCGGCCCCTCCGCAGGTGTTCCGCCCCACGCCTCCGCAGCCGCGGGCGTTCCCCGCGGCAGCCGGACCCGCAGCAGCCCCGAGCGTGGGGCGCGCCTCCGCCGCCGCCTCTCCGCGGGCGCGCACGCTCAGGCCCGGCTCTCCACGGAGGCGCGGGACCCGCTGGGACCATGGGGCTCTCCCCGCCGCCCGAAGGGGGACCTGGCATCGCCAAACACCGCGGGTTTCCGCGGCGCCGGGCGCGGGCGGTACCTGCCATCTGCAGCGGCCGAGCGGGATGCAGGGGGCTGAGAGGGTCCCCGCCGCCCAGGCTGGCCCTCTCCACCACGTCGTGGTCCGCCCGGCAGAAGAGGCCGTCCTCCCGCAGTGCGAATTCATCGCCGGGGATGAGCTGGCGGCTGCAGGCCACGCAGCGAAAACACTCGATGTGGTACACCTTGGCGCGGGCGCGCATCACGAAGTCATTCTTGCTGAAGCCGATGCTGCATTTGGCGCACTTGATGCCGTATAACCTGAGCAGGGCCCAGCCCAGAAAGAAGGAGAAGGGAGGGAAGCAGGGAGAGCACGGGAGGGGGAAGGGGGAGGGCAGGGAAGGGGCGGGGGGGGGAGGGGGGGAGAAAGGAAAGGGAAAAAGAAAGAGGTTTTCACTCCCGCTCGTGGGCAGCCCCTGGCCCCGCGTAGACGCGCCACACGCAACCCACTGCTTTAAAAAGCATGGAAAATACAGAAGCCAGAAGAGGAAAGGAACAAGCCGAATTCACTCTCAGTCGGTGCCCTGATCCCCGTGCCATAAAAGGCGGAGTGCCACAAACACACCGATGAAAGAGGAGAGTTGGGAGGCAGAGGTGTAGGAAGAAACAAAAAGCTGGCCCCGTTTCTTCCCAAGGATATCCAACCTCTCCCTTTTGCCCCAGCACTCCGGGTGCTGCAGGAGTGGGGCCATCCCTGCCCTCTCCTTGCCTCCTCACCTGATCTAGCCTGGCCTGGGTCTGAACTAGACTACCCAGGCACACCAGGGAAAGGCGAGACTGCCGAAGCTGCCATCCGAGACACAAACGTGCCAGCTTCACCAAATTGTAATACTTTTTCGCGCGGAACCCACTCAAGACTTGTGCCGCTTTATGCGTGTGCGGGCTGCCGTCAACTCAGCGCCGGCTCTCTTCCCCTGGGCTCCTCTCACCAGCTTAATTTAATACAACAATATAAGCATAACACACATGCCTCCTCAAGCTTGCATGTATAGTAGCGTAAATCCTCTCTCCCGCCCCCAACAAAAAGGCAGTTTCGGTGCTCTGACTCTGCAGCTTGTCTCTACCTCAGCGTCCCTGCCCCGTCTCTCCTCCTCCTGACGCTCCCACCTTGAGCCGGGGCTCAAACGCTCCGGTAGGAATGGGAGGGCAACCTCTCGCTGACAGCCCCACAAAACAAATTATGATTTTCTGGAGTGGGTGGCGGGCTCCTCGTCTCCCATGGAAGAGAGGACGACAGCTCACCCGCCAGTAGACAAACATAAGAAAATGCTCCAACTCGGATGTCGTACTGCACACTCTCTCGTCTCCCACAGGGTGCTTATTAGCCAGAAGTCCTTGATATGGTTAAAATTAACATCTTGCCACATATGTACGGGTACATGCGCTGAAAAATGTGCTGGTACATAAACTGTGAAAACTGTTCCTAAAACTGAGCTACTATTTATCTTCACCATTTTCCTCACCAGTATACTTCCTTAGAGATACAGTCTGTAACGTATGCTTGTGAGTATACACTTCTTTAGCTCTTATGGCTATAGAAGTGTACTAATCCTATATTCAGAACTACATATACCCGAATTACACAGTTTTGAGAAGGAGAAAAAAAAAAAAAAAAAAACAAAACGTCTGAACAGCAAAAGAACAGAGTGATCGTAAAGTAGGTGCATTCATAGGTACAAAAGTTGCGCAGTGGTTGCCCACAGGTTTGACACATAGAGGTTGGCTCATGGTCTAATTCAAAGCCATCTTGCATGTAATGTACTTTTTCCTTTTTAAATTGTAGCAAATTAAATGTATTCCGTATGAATTTAAAAGAGCTGATTTTTTTTTCTGCTCAAATTTCTTTTGCTTAGTTCTATAAGAAGGTAAGTGAACACATTTTGGTCCATATGTTTTCCTTTCATTTGGATTTGGAGAAAGGACAACATTTAAGAGAACAGTTCCAGCATTCTTTAAAAAGTAAAGAATTTTAAAAAAAAAGCTCTGGTTTTCGCCATTTTAGAACTTGGAGAATAATTTCACAATGGCTTGAAGGAATGGACTGCTTATAAATTGTGCAGAGATAAGAGAGAAGGAAGGACTCGAGGGTTTTATTTCAATTCAGAATTATACAGAAATCAGAAGATATCTTATGTGGCTAGGTGATTTGCTTCCAAAACTTTCTGCAGAAAAAAAAAATTGTTCATACCTCAGTGTCACACAAACTTATGATTTGGCAAACCCAGTAGGCGACACTGAAACGGATCAGCATGACCCAGGAGTACAAATAATAAACACACTCGAAATTCCTGCTTTGGTTTCTCTATAGTGTCAGCATTGGCAACTCTCACATTTTATCAGTTACCAGATTTTAATGTGAGGAAGGAAGCGGTTCCATTATCTAAATATACCCAATTGTTCGCGAACAGATGATGGGCAATTTGATCTGCTCTGTCTAATTCATCAGTACAGATAAGATAAGAAAGAAAAGCCAGTCAGATATCACCAAAGGGGTTAATATTTAAAAAAGATTAAATGTCAGTTATTTTAGTTAAGAAACATTTCGGTCGAGGTTTTAACGTCCCCATAAAAGGATCTTCCAGTCCGAAGGAAATTTGGGGTTTGGTTTTGTTTTCTTTTTGTTTTTTGTTTTTGATAGGCCTAGTTTAAGAAAGGTTTTCTTTAACTTTTTAATTTTTTTTCCTACCCGTGTATTTATGTTTACGGCATACATGCTTGAAGTGCCTTTCTTTTGAATGCCACTATGCCTTTGCAGAAACAGAGATGCATTTCTCAGGTCGTCTTAGAAAGTTATCTGTTCCGTGTTGCTCATAGTAACTACACTATTGAAAATATCATTCGTTATCTACGATTCTCCCCTTGGTTAGAATCACAGGATGCATTGCCAAAGTCCTCTGAAAGGTCCTACACGGTCCCGAACCTAGTTCTAGTAATACAGATATATGCATTTGAAAAGAAGAAATAAAAAACTTCGCTACTAACTTTTTTCATGGGAAAACACATAAAGACATACCAATTATCTTTTACCCGCTTCCTCACAGTTTTCCCTCTTAATTCCTCCGTCAAATTTGTAAAGTTAAAAAGAAAAATAAAATCTCACCGAACAATTAAACAACGTAAATGGCGTACCTGATATAATCTCTTTTACAGTAGGTTTTGCCATCCCTAACAAAGCACGTACAGGTCTCGTCCAAATACTGATTACACTCTGCACACTTCAAACACGCCGCATGCCATTCCAAATCCGGAGAAACCCTCAGAATATACTGATCGTGAATTTGATTGCCGCAACCAACACATAGGGAAATCAGACGTTTTTCTGAAATGAAAATAAATACATGATTGACTAACCGTTTACTCTCCTACAGAGATAAACACACTTTTAATGTAATTCCCTTATAAAGCGTATTGTGGGAGCGTTGTTTGGTTTCTGCCTTTTTTGTTTGTTTGTATATTTGGGGGGGGTGGTGTTGGTTTGGGTTTTGAGGTTGTTTTTTTTAAAGAATATTACACTTTTGGATGGTAATTGTAGTGTGCCATCAAAACCTTGCCTCGATTAGAAAGGAGGGGGAACATATGTTAAAAATGCAAATGTGAAGAATCTTTGGGGTGAAGGTCCTAATTTCAAAAACCTTGCACGGAATCAAAACTCCAAACTCCCACGTTGTTCAATTTTTATTTTATTGTTGACTTGTTTGAACGCCCTGCCTTACGAGGAGAGTACCTATGTGTTTCATTTCGTATTTTAAGAGGCTCTGACTGGAAAAGATGAAGCATGGTGGGGTGCACTTCCCACTGAGCCCTTTCCCTCAGAAGAAGGGAATCGAGGCTTCTAGCAAGAACAAGCATCATTACGGTTGTCACTTGCTCTCTTTTGCAAGTCTAATGCTAATATTCCTAGACCGACTAGGTGCTGGATAGTCAGACAGCCTCACTGCAGTCTATCACGAGAAGAATTTAAGGCTCCGTGGTTGGAGATCCCATCAAAATCCTGTCTGCTCCCCAAACTTTAAAAGAGAGTAGGACCCCAGGCTGTTAACATATAAGGCTACGACAGAGCAAGCATGCAGGCATGGTAACAAAGGCACCTTCTCTACCATTCAAATGAAGTTCATCACTTTAGCAGTTCGTCTGCCTGAGACGATTACAATAGACAGCACATTTATTCCAACAACGGTAAAGATTCCGCCTTACTTTTTGGTGGGTCTCCCATGTCTCCCATATCTGTAAGAGGGTGTAATGTCCACAGTGAAATGGTGTACGGTTTCGTTTTAAGACCCCAAAGTAGGTTTGAAAGCTGTCGCTAAAAACAAGAATAATAATAATAATAAAAAAATAGAAGTATTAACAGAGGCAAAAAAAAAAAAAAGGAAAAAAATCGAAATCGGAAAAAAAAGGGAAAAAAAAAGAAAATGGTACAAAACACCACCGGCGTGGGAGACACTGTCAGGGCTGCGGAGAGAGAAGGGGACGCGCGGTGAGGCGCGGTGCGGGGCGCGGCGCCGGGGGCGCGGCGGGATCCGTCCACGCGTAGCGGCGCGGGAGCGGTGCGGAGCAGTGGCGGCGGAGGAGCGGCGCGGCGGAGGCGCGGTGCGGCGTGCGGTGTGCGGTGCCGGGTGCGGTGCGGAGGCGCGGCGGTGCCGGACTGGGCGCTGGCGGCGCGGGCACTCGCCTCGCCCTTATCTCTTACTCAAACTTCTCTGCTCCAACTCAGCCCGCTCGCCATTGGCGCGACGTCACGCGCGGGCACGTCACGCCCGCGCACGGCCATTGGCTGCGGGCCGCGCGGCGCAGCTGCCCCATTATCATATTTCAGCGTCTGGCGGCGCGGCCGCCCGGCTCGGGTTCGCGCGGCCAACTTTTCCTCGCTCCTTATTTGTATTTCCCTTTATACTTTCGGCTTGTCGCTCTCCTCCATCGCCGTCGCTTATCTCCCGTCACACCTTTCATTTTCCTTCCCGGCCCCCGCTCGGGCTCCTATACCCCTTCCCCCGTCCGGGCTTGCTGCGCCACATGCACTGTTTCCATATGGATATTTACATATACATATATTTATATATGTACACGCATATACGTATACATATACCTATGTCTATATTTGTGTGGCTATGTATGTGTATATATATATATATATATATATATATATATATATATATATATGTAATTTTTTTGGTGGTGGTGGTGTTAATCCAAGTGTTTTCCTCTGGAGCGTTTATCTTTCCCCGGCGGGTGCCACGCTCTGCTTTGCCCAGGTGGAGATGCCCCTGAAGAGGGAGGGTAGGGCGGGCTGGCTGAGCACGACCCCAGCCACGAGATGGGACTGTTTACATTTCTCCTCCAGCCTCTTTCTCTTAAATTCATGGATAAAATCTTCAATATTTCTGTTAAACACAAGATCGAAGAAGGTACAAATATTTACCTTAAATTGTCTCTCAAGAACGTCTGCCTTTCTCCAACAAAGAGAATCCCTTAAAGTTCTTATTACTAAAAAAAGGGGGGGGAAATACGAAAAAAATAAGGGGAAAAAAAAAAAGAAAATAAAGGAAAAAAGGGGGAGGGGGTGGGGAGAAGACGCGGATTTGCTGTCGGAGCGGACCTGCGGCGCTGCTCCCTGGAGGCGATGTGGGGAGTCCTCACCCGAGAGCCGCGGCCAGGAGAGGTGCCGTGCGCTGTCCGCGCCTTCGTCTGCGTAGCGGCGCACGGCGCCCCTCGGATTCCAGAAGGCAGTCCTCTGAAAGTTTCCCAAACTGGACAAAACGCATCTTAGACAGGGGCACTGATTTCATTGTGCGTGTGTTTTTCAAAGGGCAGATTCCACTTGGGCTACTCGGTGCCCGTCCTTTAGTCTGTGCAGAACCGTACCCGAGCACGACTGCCCCATGCTCTTCCGACACCCCCCTCTCCACACCCTGATTTAAACGTTCCCTTTGAGTTTGTTTAGATCCCATTTTTGTCTTCTGTTCCATATGGGCTATTATACCGCCCTCATCAACGTAGGGTAGAAGTGCCCTCCAATCACTGTTCATCAGGAAAATATACTTGTTTTCAATGTCCCATGTTTGTAAGAGGCAACCGAGTTTGGGTCTAAGAGAGGCAAAGCCATATTCATGCAGAATAATTTTCCACAGGAAAGTCTGATTGCGATGAAACAGCCAAGAAATAGTTCTGAAACTCACATATGCTGCTGAGAGAGCTACTAGTCAATGGACCATCTTGCATTTCTAACTTACTTTGCAAGATGTTTTTCTTTTCGAAGCTGAGGGAGCAAACACACCCTCCAGGTTTATTTCAAACAAGAAGCGGGACTCAGTGTTGCCGCTTGCGGAGATAACTAAACTACCCTGAAATGATCTCGAGATAGTGTCAGGAGGTAAAGATATGGTTGTAAACACGCGCACACAGTTAATTTACATATACGACGTTTAAATAAACGGTGTGATATGCAACTCTTCTGGGTGATCACTTCCACACCCAAGAAACTGGAGGTATACAGATATGTGGGGGTGGTTATGTACATGGGTATATATAAAATATTATGTATACGTGTAACTATGATTACTTAGGCATCTATGTATCAGAGTAGTAGCTAATTCTCTGTGTTACTTGAGTAAAGCAAAAAGCTGCTTGAAAGACTTCTGAGCCGGGCAGCTTCGGACAGTCCGGCACAAGTTTGGGGCAGACCGCCAGTAATAGCCTGCAAAATCACTGAAATCCCCAGCTGCAGGGTCGTCCCTGCACCGCTCGTCCGGCCCGGGGAGCGCGGCGGCGCCCGGTTTCTGCTCGTGTCCCTGCCGGCCCTGCCGCTGCCGGCGGGGCTGCTGCGGTGTGGGGCCGGTGCTGTGCGGGGCTGCTGCGGTGCGGGGCTGGCGCGGTGCGGGGCTGGCGCGGTGCGCGGTGCGGGGCTGGCGCGGAGCGCTCCGCGGGGCAGCGCGGTGCGGGGATGGTGCGGTGTGGGGCTGGCCCGGTGCGGGGCTGGCGCGGAGCGCTCCGCGGGGCAGCGCGGTGCCCGGCCGGCCTCCCGCCGCTCGGGGCGCGCAGGCTGCGCGGCGACCTCTGCTGGCTGCGGAGCGAGAGAGCGCGGCCCCGCGCGGCGGCCGCGGGCGCGTCTCGGACCTTTTGTGTCCTTCCTCCTGGTGTGCTGCAAATGCCATCCTCTACCCCTCCCCGAGGGGCACGCAGGGGCCTCCTTCCGTCCCCCACCCCACCACCTCCCCCCGGGGTGACCTCGCTTGCTGCGAGCTGGAAAAACGTCCGAGTAATTAAAAAAAAAAATCACCCAGTGGCTAAGAAAAAGAAAATTCCAGGATTTTATGAGACTCGAAGAGAGAAGGTGTTTTCCCGTACTGCATTCTAGGCATTTTTTCCCGTCTTAGATGTTTGTATATATATTAAAAAAATGACCTGTTTAAAGTACAGCTCCTCCCAGATTTGAAATAACACATCTTATATGAAATAACACACCGTTAGACCCTTGATTGAAAATAATTCAATCTGATTGTAATTGTATTAACCCCCAACGCCTAACTTTTGGTTTAACTACTACTTCTGGGAGAGGTGACGGCGTTTTAAGCTTGATCGTTGCAAATGATGTGCAATAAGAGAGAAACCTGTCTCCGCCCCGCAAACCAGGATTGGGAAAAAAGGAGGGCTTTGATCAAGGGTTTTTTTCCCCTCCCATGCCACTGATTTGCTTACTGTGTATTCGATTTGCGTTACCAGTAAGGCGAAGCTCTATATTTAACCGGCATCAGAATCAGGTTTAAGGGAGTGGAATAATGAGTGAAATGCCAGTTTCAATGAATAAGGTATTTAGAGGAAAACCCTGGTGAAGGATATCAGTATACACGTGAATGGGAAGACGTAAACCGAGATTTGTACATATATGAGACACTTCCGAAAATACATGTTTTTTCCCTCCCCTCTATCGTATTTATTTACTTTTGGGATGGGGGCTGGGAAAGTCTGCTAAAAGTCGGTGACTCTGCACAGAAATCAATAGCTTTCATCACGTTGAGGGGCTCAAATGAGATTATAGGCATCCGAGGGAAGGGAACGGGGGCAAAAAAAACAACAAAAAAAATCAGCTAAATCACCTTTGGGAAATGATTAAGGAGGTGTTGCTGGTTTCGGAAGAGAGGACGTGGGTTCTCTAGGGGCTGGAGAGAAGGGTGAGATGCCCTTGCTGAGGCAGCACCGGGCTGCGGCGGCCGTGCGCAGGGGTAGCCAGGGCTCCTTGGCCGCCCCTCCGGGGCTTGTCACGTTCAGCGTCCCGGGGTTCAGAAGAAGGGACTTGGCCGCAGGACACAGGGAATCTCCCATTCCGGTCGGAAGAGCTATTTTTGTCCCACAGTACGGCGGTGGCTCAGCGCAGCCTCGCCAATCGGGCACGCAGAAAGTCTCCTTGAGTCTGCTCCGGTTTAAAACTTGAGGAGCTTTGGACCAAAAAGATGCTTTGCAAGAAGTGTCTGGAATTGTGGTTCCCAGAGGTTCAGATTTCCCCTCGCTGTCTTGCGGAACGTGGTGAGGAGCCCGTGCTGTGGATGTGCCGAGAGGGGAAGAGGTTTCGCACAAGGCTGAAACTGGAAACAGCTCAGCGGGGAAATCAATCACGAAATGAATTAGCTGCTCCGGGGTGTAGGCTTTGACTCATCTAGAGGTGTGCGATCTTTAATCTTCAAGTCTTAGCTACTGCATGTGAGGGAGAAGTGTACCATAATAGCACTAAATCTATCAAAACAGAAGAAAACCTGTCAGTGGGCTTCTTCTGCACTCCCAGGAAACCCTCCTGACTTTTAATAATACAATCAAGCTTATTAAATCCCGCTACTGATTAATTAAAAAAAAATTAAAAGGAAGAAAATAAAAGAAAAGCAGAACGCAGCCATCCTTTCCCTCCTAAAGCCTTTCTCGGAGTTCAGGAAGACTCGGAGCGTCTCCTCAGGACTGACCGGCATCACCGCAGCCGCTTTTTTATCCAGCCAGAAGTGGACACGCTGGCATGGGTAGCCTAGGTAGGGGAGTAAGGTCTTTGGCAGGTGGGGAAAATAAATCCCCGCCAAATTCTGGGGAGAGGAAGGTCCCCAAAAGATGTTAAGGAGGTATCAGAGAGCGAGTCTGGCCGAGGCATGGAAAAGCCCAGTTTCTCGTCAGCCGAGTGCTGCCTGGCGTTAGCGCCGGCAGCCCCGGACGCACATGGGGAGCGAGGCACTTTGGGGATGTTTATTGCTTTAAACTTTCCCCTTTGTTATCTTCCCAGTGTCAGGAAGTGTTCGAGGACAGGAAATACAGCGGCAATTTTGTCTCCGGGGTGAACAGAAATCTCAAGGCAGCGAGGGAGTTTCAGGCCCACTTTCAAGTCCCGGCTCTGATGGGGGTCCCACCAGGGTGATCGGGCCCTTTCGCTCCCCTCGCCGGCCAGGGGGTCGCAGTGGGCGGTGGGGAGGAGGCAGCGACCCGAGCCCGGCCCTGCGCCGGTCCCAAAGGGCGCCCATCCCACATCAAGGATCAAAACCGGCAGGAGAGAGGGGATGCCAGCAGGGGAATAACCCTGTCCCTCACGAGTCTATCCTGCCATAATGTGCGTAGGGGACACCCCAATTCTACCCCGTCGTAAACAGGATGATTCCCCGGGAAATTTCCCTCTCTGAAATAGCCCCAACCAGCATCCCGCCTTAATACTGGTATAATGGTCGCTTCTTCACGTCCCAGGAAAACAGCCCACAACCCCGTCTCTGGAATGTGGTTTTGGAAAGGAAAAAACCCCGAAACACCACCCTCCCCCCACCTAAAAAATTAATAACGTCGTCCTCATCAGCGGCAGTAACCATAGCACGGCAGCAGAGCCGCAGCCGAGGCGGGCGCAGGGCGCCGGCGCTGCCGGGGCCCGCGGTCGCCGCCAAGGCTGCGGGGGCGGGAGGGAGGGAGGCAGGGAGGGATGGAGGGAGGACTGCCCGCCCTCGGCACGCCGGGACCGGCCGGAGGGCGCTGGGTGCCCGGCACATCTCGCCGGGCCGGGACGCAGCTCCGCGGGGCTGTACGGGCCGCCCGCCCGCGGCCGAGGCCACCGGGGAGCCGCCAGCCCGCCCGGTGCCGGCGGAACCGGCTGCTGCTGCCCAAGGAACTCGTGCTGGGAGCGAAGAGCCTTCCCTCGGGCGCGGTGGGTCCGCCGGTGCCGGCCTCGGCCCTGCCCCGCTCCGGCAGCGGCTGCAGCGCCTCGCCAACTCCGAATTGCGCCGTGCGGAGGAAGGCGCTGCCCAGTTGTCGTTCCGAGAGTCTCGCTTTCCTCCCCTGCGCCTCGCTGACCTTCGCAACGGGGTTTCAGGCGATAAAAAAAGACAACAAAGCAAAACCACCAAGCAAAAAGCCAAAACCACGCACACGCACACACACAAAAAAAAAAAAAAAAAAAAAAATCCCCAAAAAAACTTGACGGAAAAAACCACCCACCCCAAAGGAAAAAAAGAAAAAAAAACCAAAAAACAAAAACAACCAAAAAACCCAACTAGACTCAAACATCGGCAGCGAACACCAAACAAATGAAGGAATATAACAACCAGAAGACACTAAGTTTCACAATTAGTCTTGTCTGATGGGCAGCGATCTACTTTAGACGCAACAGAGGATCTACCACCCATCTTTGTTCACTATAAGGTGTATTTATTGCTTCTTAAATAAACATAAGAAAATTGACAACTGCAACCAAAACTGAAAAATCTTCTATGCGTTTTAAAATCAAACACAGAGTTATCTGCATGGAAGTTAAAGAGGTTAGGTTAATCAGCTGAGGTGAGTCAATACATGTAAACAAAAAACTATGTCCAGTAAAATTAGGTATCACTGCTTAGATCCTTCAAATAAATCTGGTAAAATTAACAGAGAAGCAGTAGGGACATCCAAAAAGGACACCAAGTCCAAAGAGGGAAAAGTTAGAATTCATTCATCCAAAGACAAGAACATTTTGGCAGACTATCTCAGCCACATACAGTTTATACTTCTGAGGAGGAGAGGTTGCCTCACTGCAAAAGGAAAAAATAAAAACAAAATCAAAACAAAAACCACTGAAAAGGATTTGCATAGTGCTAACACTGCAACTTTCAAAACTGCAGGCACAAACTTGTTAAAGTGGCTACGTACAAAATACGAGAATCCTAAGTGAAAGGTAGTGCAACCAGAATGTTAGTGGGATGAATTAAAGATGGACTGTGACCCTTTGTACAATATTTTTCATGCATGAAGGCAAAAGCAGGGTCTGTGGAGGTGAGTTTTTATGTGTTGTCCACTGTTCAGTGGTCTCTCTTTTGAACAGGGGCAAATAAAAGCCATCAATAAATAATAACTCTTACATTAGGAACAAGCATGCACAATATACTTGTGGCTTAGCATTTTTTTCCTGCTAATGGGACATGTGCCATCCATTATGTACGAAGATGAAAGGCATATCATACAATATGGTGGTATTGGGTGTTATGTGTATGTAGATAGAAAGCAAGTCAGAGTATTAATGCAATAGGTACCACCAGTACATGTGTTACATGTTTGTGTCATTCATCTGGAGCATATAATCATTATTAAAGCTACTTGTGGTTTCCTTTGTATTTCTCAGGATCTCGTATTCCATCCCAGCTCATGACAAGAAATGTACCATGACTAAGTGTAGCAAGAGCTTGAGATGCTTGTCAGCGTTTGTTCTCTTCCTCTGTAAGGTGTGTATTTCTGGCTGTATGGTTAGCTATATCCACATATTGTGACTTTTCCAACTGTGTTGCACACAGCTTCAGTTTCCCTGGGTAAACAAACATGTACAGGGTGAACTCAGCATCTGAAGATCCTGCAGTGCAATGTGTGCTTTAACAGTTTCACTGCCAAAAACACATGTGGCAGATAAGGAATTTTTAAATGGTATCAATTTCCTATCTACGTATATAATGTATTTGAACTGCAGGTCAGGGGAAATTTGATGTCTTTAGGACAGTTTTTCAGTTTGCCTGTAGGTTGTCTGGGGTGCACTGGTCCACTCAGTTTCATGACATGTTGGAAAAGAAAGCAAAACTGGAGAAGGCAGGCCAGTAAAAGTGTTCTAACCTTGGGACTGTACTCAACATGTGCTCTGGGCAACACTGCAAGTGCCATCAGTAAAGAGGTGGTGTCATTCCCACTCTTGTCAGGGGTACTAAAATGAATAGAAGGCCTAGGAGAGAGACTAGATATGATTTGATCTGAAGACCATATGCATTTGAATCATGTTGTAGCATAAAATGTATGTATAAAGAATGGTTAAAGTGAAGAGAATGTGATGTAGGAAAAAGATAAAAAAAGATGAATGTGGCTTTAGGGGTGGGAGAAAAATGTATTGAGCAAAAATGTATGGAGGAACAAACAGAATGACGGAGGGGGAGAGGTGAGAGAAATGTTTAAGAAATTTAATGCAGTGTCATTGGAAATTGAGAAAATAAGGAAGAAGGGAAGAAACCAGTGGTGAAAAGAATATAAAGAACATGTCAGAATGAAGAATGAAGAGAGGGAAGACGGAAGCAGGGCAAGAAAATAGAAAGACAAAAGCTTCTTTCCAGAGTGTGTTTCTAATTGACACTAAGGCTGTGACAAATCAGATGTTGCCACTAATGATGATGATTTGACACTCGACAACAGAAGTTTTCCAATCGCTTTCATAAATATATTTTTCTGTCAGAGTACAATCAGTCTTAGTGTATGTGACAAAACATGGTTATGTCTATATTAATTTCAGCATTGTAATTGTTTACTTTCTTGCCACTCTTGAATTTGTGTGTGATTTCTTTCTTATAATAAAGGAAATGCTTTTTGTTTGTTTGTTTTGTTTTTAAAAAAGCACTGCTCTTATAAAAGAAAATATCCACTAAACCTCCCTCCCCAAAAATGTCTCTTTCTGTAACTCCTGTAGGTCAAAGAGGACCCCTGCTCCACATATGTGCAGAAACTTGCAGGCCTATAAAAACTTGATGTGAATCAGCACTGCTCCATTAAAGGTCAACTACAGCTGAATCAAGCTACTCTTAAAAGGCATCTACCAGAGAGAAGAAATATGAGACAGACAGGAACAGTATAGAAAGATATAGGTATTAATCAGAGTAAAAGACAGACGGCAAAAGCAAGAAAATTCTGCCAAGCTTTAATACTTTCCCACTAATATGTTCAACAATGGCCTTATACCCTACACACTCTGTCTGGCTAAGGTCATGTTGAACTTAGCTATGCAAAAGGAAGCAGCTGTCAACTGTAGCACACGGCAGATGGAGAAATCTTATCAGATTTTTAAAACATGAAATTGCCTTTTTTTTTCTTTAATTTAGAAATTGATTTGCTATGTGACATTAGAAACCCTTTTGCTGGCACCACATGTTGCAATGAGCCATCTTCTACCTCTGTGTGACAAGATAAGGATGTTTTTATTATATGTGTATATTTTGCTATACTTGGTTTTTCAGAAATTTTTGGGGTCAGCCTTATTTATCTGTTTCAGACCTCCTTCCCCTTTATCTAGGCTGTACTATAAATATTATTCTCATAATGATGAGTTTGGTAACATTTGCTTATGTGGTGAAAAGGAAAAAACAGTTTTATTTCAGGAATTATGACATGAGGTCAGAACAGGTGAGCAGAATAGTCCTTCCTCTCTTTCAAATCTCTGCTAGAGAGCTGGCCTGAATTTCTTGGTGGAGCTTCACCAATCTGAACAGTTTATAGAACCCATGATTCAAAAATTTAGCAAATGGCTAATAGTTTAAGACAAAGGTTAGGTATTCCAGAGGCATGAACCTCCTCAGAAACACTACTGGAAATGGGCTTTGAATTAACTTTATAGCAAGATGGAATTGTCTGCTTAAAAAAAAAAAATACCATGCTCAACTGTTGATTTTGCAGTGTCTCAAAGACTCCACAAAGTCATTGCCAAGGCGAGTCATCTGCAGGAGTCACTCAAAAGTTTTTAGCTAAGCAAAACATTGAGGCAGGCAATAATCATTATTTGCATTTTACAGATGCACTGAACTCTTCTTTGAGTAAAAAAGGGTGAAATTCTGCTGTAAATATCAGCTTATTGAAGAAGAGGCCTCTTGTTTACTTACAGTGCAACAACCGGAGATACTTCTCAGCTTTAAAGATCAAAGTAACACAACCTCTGCATTTTTATGTCCCAGCAGAAAAATATGTGTTTCTAAGGTAGCTCTGTGTGTAATATTATACTGGAGCATAAGCTTTAATATATCAGCAGATATAAACGCGAATATTTTTACATGAATTGTCATCCATGAAAGAGCTAGATCTGCAAATCTAGCAGGTGCTCCCGCCCACCAACAACCAGTTATAAAGTGAAAAAAACCACATAAAAATTAGGATAATACTTTCTTTCTTTGACTCCGAGATTATTTATTATGCAAGTGGACCCTTTTAAGAGCTCTGTTTATAAAGTGGTCAAGCATTTGGCTATTTCTAAGGACTCAAGTAAGTTCACTGTTATAAGAGGCCTTTCTGAAGGCAGGTTGTATGTGGCTTCCTGAGCCCCTGACATCTTTCATTCATTCATTCACAATAATTCTCACTTATTGTCATCACCACAAAAGACCAATTATAGTTGTTTAGGGTGAAATCTTACTCCATTCCTACAGAAGAGGAAAAAAATCTTTCTGAAAATCACCAGCTTGAATTGTTGAATTGAATTAATATCTTTAGCCTCTTTTGGAAGTGTTTTTGTTTATATAGATTGGGAGCATCTAAACACACTTTGCATCTGGAGCCCTCTATAAATTTAAGAGCTCAAAAGGAAACACGGACATGTACTTCAGAAGGGCTGTTCTTTGGCTGAGGGAAATAAAGGGCAATGGTTTTCTGGAAATTGTTTATGGAAAGTCAAGAGCTTCTTGCAACTTGCTCATCTTTTATGAATGTTTCAGCATAATTTCCTGTTACCTTTTCTTCCTGTGAGTTACTCTGATTCAATATAATTTAATGGAAGAAAAACAAATTATTGAATGTACATGAACACAGTTTAAATTAATAGGATTATCTGGAATAGTGAAGTATGACTTCTCTAAAACTGTAGAAGTATGCATTTTGAGGTCTAAACCCAGAAATTCTTACTCAGAAGATAAAGGACATTGACGGTGATCAGGCTACATGTATATGTAGATTTATTCACTTAACCTCTTTTATAAATGTTTCAGTACAGAGTTCTGTGTCAGAAACTTTAGTCAAAGCTGTTATTTTACTCAGGTCAATAAAATTTTCATATGAGAAAAAACCCACATGCTTAAACACTTAAATATTTTTTCCATCTAATATATATCCACTAGATATATTTTTTCCCCCAGAAAGTAACGAAAATTAGTATATCATAATCACGGGAATGCTGTTGGTCAGAAGCTGGAAATACCTTGCTCACCTATGTCCAGTTACAGAAGCAAAATTTACATAAGCTTCACAAAATTTTACCTAAGACAAACCAAATTTTTTGCAAATTAATTGACAGAAGTATTTTTATAGAAATTATGAGGATCACCAGAAATTACTTACAGACAGTTAAAATACTGTTGAAAATTTAATGCTTATGCTAAAGTATATCTTAGAAAATAACAATTTTACGAGTAATTTTTTTTCTAGTTTATGTTCTGATGACATAGAAACAAAATGGAAACAAACATGGAGAGTGTGAGAGAGAAGAGAAATTAAGGGATGCTAAGTACAAACTGCAGTCTTTTTCAAAGAAAGGTGTCTTGTGACTAGACCGTACTAGTAGAATTATGAATAACTAGGATTCAAATCAGTAGAGCAGCAGATTTACTTTACTATCAGAACAGTAATCAGAGAACATAGTTAAGTTGTATTTTACTTCCTCTTTAGTTGTGTTGTGTTCTCTGAAACCCCCCCCCATAAACAAATATGCAACTAATCTGCCAGTATCAAAAAGATCTTTAGAAATTTTCCAACAGAGAATAAGCATGTTATTCATTTACTACAAATATTTCCTTTTTTTGGATAATACACCTACCTATGAAAATTTTGGCTAACTAAATAAAGACCTTGATGCAATTACATTCAGAAATGACTATTAATTCCTTGTTATCTGTTCAATTACTTATGGCAAAAAAAGGTATGGTGGATGTATGACACAGTTGTGGTTTTCAGACTTACTTTTATGATCACTGAATACCAGGGTCAGTCCTACAACAGCTTAAAAATAACAATTAAACTATTAAAATTAATGAAGAATTAAAAAATTAATATTTACTAGTAGTTTATAACTATTGATTATGTTGTAAAGATGATCTGGGTGAGCTGAACCCCAATATGAGGGACAATTGTAGGACATTTTACTGGCAAAGTAATGCCTATATGACCTCTAATTTATCAAAATACAACATTTTGAATACATTTAAAAGTAGATATAAAAAATCCAACAGCTGAGGAAATGTCAGATACTGCTGTATGTAGATGTTTGTAAAGAACCTCTGTTCAGTACACCCTGTGGGAGTAGATTATGAATCTGAGACCATCCTTGAAGCTCCTATACCTCGGTGTCCTGAGAGCTGATGTGAGAATGCACAGCCCTTTTTACAGGACTGTCTCATGATGTGTGCTCCACTAGAGTATAGTAGTGCTCTGGCTACAGAGCATCTCTTCAACATGTCTTAGAGCCAGCTGCTACTCAGTTTTCTGTGCATCTGGCTGGATAAAAAGCTTAACAGATTCTGTGCATCACTGACATGAACAGGGCCAGAGTGGCCCTCAGGGTATGCCTCAGTACATTCGTGATGGATACAGAAAGGTACTAAGGCAATATTCATTGTGCCTTCTTTAAAAGCCCTAGTTCTGGTTGCCTTGAACATCACCAGAGATATTATTAGCATTACAGTCCCCAGCGGGAATCCAGGCTTAGCATGTTTGCCACCATAAAAAACATAATAATAATAATAAAAAAAAACTGCCTCAAATATTTTAGAATCTGTAATGGCAGTGAAGAGAAGGGGAGGAACAAAATACAGCACATAAACTGAGTTTTGGAGGATTAAATAGCACAGACAAAAAGAACACAGAATGAAATGCAGAGATCCTGAGGTCCATGCTATTGAATACCGCAAATGCTGTGTGCTTATTATGCCTTATTTTAAATACAGAAAAAGTTAGATCCATGAAAAATGATGTCATTATAGAAGATTTACATTTTGTCTTCCAATTTTTCTTTTTTTCCTGCTAGTGAGGTCAATCTGTAACTTTGTGTTACGTGTCTCATTTTGCAGGGGTGGGGACAGGTATGTGGTCCCAAGTACATATCCACCATAACAAGGCTTGCCTGCAGTCAGCATGCTGATCAAAGAGATGTGCAGTGATCCTGAGTGGGAAGCACATGAAAAATATTAGGTCTTCAGTCTTTTCCCTGTTCATAGCTTTTACTTCTTCACAAAAAAGGACTTCAGTCTGTCTGGGAGCAATAGCTCAGTGACACATATTTAAAAAAAACCTAAACCAACAGAAAACATAACAGATCACAACATCGCAATCAGATGCCTATTATACAATAACCTAGAGGTTACAGGGTTTTGCCCAAGGTACCTGAGAAGGCTCAAGATGACACCTTTCAAGTCCCTTCAGACAGCTCCTTTCACCTCACTATTACCTGGTGGGAGCATGAGACAGAGAAAAAGCTAGACAGCATCCATCCACTCTATTGAAGGTGTATAGCTGTGGAGAAAAGATGTGCAGAACTGGAACACAAGGGCAGGAAGAACCATGATTCTGAAGCTCAGTGATTGGTTACTGGCCTGAAAGAAGAAAAAATCAGGCTGTTATCTCTATCTCAAGGCTTATAATCATATTTTCTTCCTTGATGCTGCATTCAGTGATTGGATAAGAAGCTAGAAACTTGGTCTTCTCTGCTCTTCAACCAGCATATTAAATAATTTTTATTTAAATAATTGTATTCATCTAGTTCTCATATTTTGGCCCTGTAAATACTAATTCTTTTCTAGTCTCTGAATAAGTCAGTTAAAATATCACAAACACTGAACACCACTCTGTGCCCACTCATAGGGAGCTCAGGTGGTACCACGTGCAGCTGGCATGGATATATTCCAAAGTCTCAACATCTGTGTTCTTAGTTAAATATTTGTAAGAGTGACATATAGTGGCTCCCAGGAATGTATCAGGAAGAACAAAAAAGGAAATGAAAAGAATAATTTAAAACTGAAATTTCTCTGTTACTTGTTTTCTTATTTATTCTGAGATATTTCCAAGAAATAATTATTTTTCTGACACATAACATTCTTTGTGATTGTTTGTAAGCCAGGAGAACACAAAGGCAGTGAACAAACTACTTCCAGTGTGACTTTTGGAACAAATAAATGTCTGCACTATGAGTGTAGAAAGATTTTTTCATGAGTATCTGTTTTACATTAATAAATGTTTGGAAACTGTAGGAAGCAGTAAATAGACAGTGGAGAAATCCCACGACTGCATCTTTTCCGATTCTCTATCAAGCCATAAATGTAGCAGAACTGTCACCAGTGTACACTCTAAGTACTACATCAGAGCTCCCTTGTGCTGATGGAGTGATCCAGATAATGGACATTTTTGTAAGACAGATAATTCTGTCCTTATTCTTATTTCTAAAAATTGTCCTTTCCCTCTCTGCTGGTCTTTCTCTGCCATTCAAACAATCCTGGTCTGCTCACATCTTCCATCATCCTGTGTGCACTATCAAATCTGTTTTCTTTCCATTCTTTTTCTCTGCCTGCTGCAATCTCTCTGCCCTTCTGGCCGTGAAGGAGAGGTAGTGAATTGCTAGAAAGGAGTGGGAGAGAGACTACAGAGTGGCCACCTTTGCTCTCAGTTTGCACTTCTTCTCTCAAAATGAAACTTTCTCCTTTATGTCAGAGCAAGGGAAAGGTGTTGCTCAGCTGCAGGGCTGTAAAATGAGGGGGGCACATTGGCCTGAACATCATTGATGGCTTCACAGACATCTCAGTTCCTTTTCAAACACCAATTAGTATTGTGCTCTGCTCCTCAGCTCTTATTTTTGTCCTAGCATTCCTCTTCCCCCTCAGATAATGCAGGTACTGTTAGGAATTTCACAGACTCACAAAGACCTGTCTTATGATACACAAATTTCAGAAAAAATAGGTAGAAAATTTTAACTGGATGATCAGTCTACATGGATTTGTATTGGCTCATATTTTCAAGAATATCTCTGTAAAAGAAAAGGACCTCCTTCTTGACATAGATGCTAAGATTAACTTTGACATTTAGAATATTTCAAAACCAGTATTGACTTTGTAGATCATAAGATCCATCCGAGGCCTGAATCTGTAATTGCTTTTATCAGCAGTTAACACTTTATAGAACTGAACGTGTTATGAGCACTGAATGGAAGTAGATTTACACCTAATATTAGATAACTATCAAGATAAACATCTAGAACTTGTAAATTTTTTTCTTTCTTTTGAATGCAGCTGATCACCTGAATGTCAGAATTAGCAAAGCACAGCTGTTCCTGGATCACAGAGGTTTCCAGTCACTTCCATTGGTTTAATAGGCTGTAGACTTTATTCTTAATGCTCTGATATGGCTCTTGCGCCTTGTAAGTTCTGCTGGATGATTTCAGAACTTGCTTTCTGAAATAATATGAAGTCCACTAACAGTACTCCAGTAGCTCAGAGAGCAGTTTCTTATCAACTTGGCATTGTTGCATCTGAGGTGTATGTTATCTCTTTTCCCACGAGCTTCTAGTTTGCTTGCAGATTAGTTTGTAAGGGCAGCTCTAGCTTATAAATCCCCACATGGTTATAGTCAGTTGTAGCCAGGTGCTGCCCCTGCTGCACCTTCAGCAGCTCTGACCTGTTTAGCTCTCTTGGCACTGTGTGGCATGCCTCCCTTCTGGTACCTGGTGGGTCCATGGGATAAGCTCTCCTCAAAGCAGGTCTACACAGTAAGCCATTGTGGCTTTGAAATCTCTTTCCTACTGCGTCAGAATGTGTGATACAGGAGTCTGTCTTATGTCCAAAGAGTCCTTTCCCTTTCCATGGGTTATATGTTTAACTCCCTTCCTAAAGGCGTGTCTGTGTGGGTATCTGTGTGTGTGTAAATTAGACTTTGCTTTACAAAACCTTCCTCCACAATCCAATTTAGGAGAACACAAATAAACTCTTCAACCTGATTCTCAAGGGTACAAAAATCAATGTATGTAAATGGGTACTGCTCTGTTCATATTTGGTGCCTCATGGGTATAAAGTTGAAAGCAAGTTGGAGCAAGTCCAGATCTGTAAAATTAATGTTAAATTTACTGTGCCAGAATTATTCTCTAATCCTAGAAATGTTTCTGCACAGTCCAAGTTAGATCAGCATTGGCACATTAACTAGCTTTCTTCCATCTTCTTCTGGACATTTCCTTTTACCTGTCCAGATTACTTGTCACCGACCTTATTCTTTATATTTTCTGTATCTGGTGAAACTTAGCAGCAACCTAACATTTTATGTATGTCTGTTCTTCAATGTGAGTGTTTGGGCTATGATCCTGGGGATGTTTATTTTTGAAGTTGTGGCTGTGTCACACTTTGCCCATCATGCTGCCCGTTTATTACCAAATCCACATGAGATGGTCCCTGCAGTGACTTCCACTGCTAGTGTTACTAAGGGAGACACAAATTCTTAGATTCTTGTGATGCAAAGTAAAAACAATCTGGAATACATGAAACTAAAAATTAATTCAAATCAGGAAAGTTTTAGTAGATTTTAAATTGTTTCAGAAATTAATATGAGTAACAGGACAGATAATGTGCTATTTGGAGCATAGCTATTTCCCAGAATAAACCTAAATAGCACAGATCACTGTATTATCCTGAATGTTCCAGAAAAAAAAGGTCATAAATCTGGACCAGGAAGTGGTACTGTTTTGAATAGTGTGTGAACAGAGTAATACTAACAGGAGATGACTGGAGGAGTCCAAGGTAGCAACATGAAGTAGATGGCAATACCGCCTTATGCTTCAGAGACAGCTTACTTTAAAAGAGTAAAGCAACAGTGAAATTTAAAAGTGACAAAAAGTACTATTGTGTATTGTATTGTGTATTACTGTATATAGTAATGTGAAAAGTGTTATAATGATAACTAATATTTGTGTGTTCAGAGGGTTTAGAAGCTTCTTTATAACCTGTTGCTTAATCAGTAACAGTGTCTTAAACAGATTTTCAAGCCTGTAATATAAAGAAGGAAAATGGGACTGGTAAAGTAGAAAGTAAGCAAGAAGGTAACCCATGAAGCAATGAATTAATAGAAAAATACTTCTGCTATAGCAGGAATAAACTGAGAAACATCAGAACTGTATTCAAATTCAAACTCCTGTTTTTATTTAGCTTGAACGTTTAACCTGATATTTTCTTCAGTCAAGTGGTATGTATCTAATATTTGTGTCGTACAGCTTTAGTAATGCTCAACTTTTTTGTAGCACCTGGAACTTGGATCTATGATTTTTAACTTATATTATGCCATTTTCCCATGAGGTTCCTTGACAGTTTGGTAATTCAGGAAGGATAGGAAGAAACTAATTTTCTTTTGGTATCTACTGCAGGTGAATTATTAAAAGAAGTCATAATAATGTTAAGCGAAAGGGGTTAATTAATGATTACATGGTGGTCCAATTGTAATAATTGATGACAGTACGGTAATATAGTGATTAAGCAATAGCTGAATGGTAATTAAATAGTAATTTAACAATTATTTGACAGTGATTTAATGATGATTTGACAATTATTTAAACAAAAATTTGGATGGTGATTAGATGGCAATCAAAAACTACTATTTCCTAAATTTCTAGAACATTTTAGCTAGATATGTGTATGTATAATAAGAATAAGATATAATTTTAGGCCGAATGTAAAATGCTGTTTACCTTGTTGGAGACCTTGAAGAATAACCTTAAGATCCCGGCCCAAAGGGAGATTACCACTGTGCAGCCTGCTGTTGTTCAGAAGAACTCAACGGACTGAAGGGTGTAGATACTTACATGTAAAGTAACTGACTTGTAATCAATCCCCCATTCAGTGTATGCAGAGGTAGTGCAGAGCAGCAGCAGTTTTAGTTTTGTCTAGTCTCAGCTCAGGCTGGTACTGTTAGCTTCTGATAAGATGTGGCCTCAGCACTTGGGTGCCTGAGAGCCTATGGTCTAGCACAGTTCTCTCAGTTTGTGCTTGTCCACGATGCCTGAGTCAAAGTACTGCTCACCATATGTCACAGTATCTGTCTGTAAAAAAATTAATCCTTTGTTGTTGTTGTTGTGGTTGTTGTTGTTGTTGTGGACTATACATTGTATATAGCTGTATTGGGTTTTCATGGCTGGCCTCTGGTGTCAGGTGGGGGTTCAGGGCTGGCTCTGTGGCTTCTGTTAGAAGATGCCAGAAGCTTTCACAGTGTCTGACAGAGCCAATGCCAGCTGGCTCAAGGATGGACCCACTGCTGGCCAAGTCTGAGTCAGTCAAGAATTATAGTAATGCCTCTGTGACAACATATTTAAGAAGAAATAAAGCGTTCTTGCACAGATGTAATTTTGGCCAGAGAGTGAGACCATGGTGGAGCAGCTGTGCCCTGCAGCCCATGGAGGAGCAGAGATCCACCTTTAGCCCTGGGAAGAGACCCACGCTGGAGCAAGTGGATCCCTGAGAGAAGGCAGTAAACCCATGGGAAGCTTATACTAGAGCAGGGTGCTGGCAGGGATCTGCAGACATGGAGAGAGGAGCTCCTGCTGGAGGCGGTTTCCGAATACGACTTGTGACCTGTGAGACACCCGTGCCTGAAGCAGCCTGTCCTTGAAAGACTGCACCCCATGGAAGAGAGACCCATGGTGGAGCAGTTCATGGAGGCTGATGCCTGTGGGATGCACTCATTTTGGAGAAATTCACAGAGGACTGTCTCCCCTGGAAGGGACTCCACACTGGAGCAGTGGAAAGACTCTTCTACCTGAGCAGGAGCAGAAACAATGTGTGATGAACAGATCACAACCTTCACTCCCATCTCCCTGTGCCATGGGTAGGGAGGAGGTAGATCTGGGAAAGGGGATGGCAGGGGAAGGTGTTTTTAAGATTTATTTTACTTCTCATTAGTGTGCTTGGGTTTTGTTAGCAGTAAATTCATTTAATATCCATAAGCTCAGTCTGTTTTTCCCATGACAGTACTTCATGAGTGATCTCTTTCTCTGTGCTTAACTCATGAACCTTTCATTATATTTTCTCTCCTCCGTCTACCTGTGGAAGGGACTGATAGAGCAGCTTTGGTGGGTGCCTGGCACCCAGCCAGGGCCAACCCACTACAACTGCATCGGATGAAAGCAGATTGCTTGAATTTACCTTTAGTTTTTATGTCATGTTTGTCCATTACAAAGGAACCAGAATTGTTAAATTGAGCACCAATTAGATTTTCGCATATGCACTTTTATTCCTTCAGTTCATTCATATTTGGTATTTCAGATTTTAAGAGCTTGTGGCTACAACCAAGAAAATTAAAAATTCCTCTGCATGTGAAAGTCAAGGTCCTTCTCCAAGACTGATTCCAGAAGTTAGTACCTAAGTGCAATACTGCAAGTGTGTCAGTAAAGTCCTGAGTCATGGCAATGAGTTTCACACAGAAGTTCTGCCCTGCAGCCAAAATCACCATAGCTTAATTGAACTTATTCTCATGGAATGTCATTAGCAATAATTTGCATTAGTGGCTTTCCACCATCAAATGCCTAAATTCCATGTGTTATAAAAACCTGAGGACTGAGACAAGTGGCAGAGCACACACCAAAAAGGCAGAAGTCTGAGCTATGCTCAGTGATTTACACAGGCTGGACCCCATGTGAACATCTGTTTTTCCTTACAGAGAGACAGGAGACTTCAGGCTCCTCCTGTGTGAATCAGTTCACCAAAGTAGGCTTAGGAACCCTGTACCTGCATCTGAGCTCAAGGGAGACCTTAATAAATGTACTAGAAAGGTGAAGACAGATAGGCACAAATGCCTTCAGTGACTGTGTTAGAATTGATTTGGCAAAATGCCTCACAATTCTGGTAGACATGGAGATAAAAATCTTTGTTTGTTTTTTTGGTTTTTGGTTTGTTTTTTTTTTTTTTTTTTGCTGCAACAGGGCAAAACCCATCAGTCTTCCAGATACAATAGTTTGATTTGAGATGACTCTTCCTGTGCCACTCCAGCTTCATCCTCATATTTGTTTCTGCTGCTGTATATTTTCATTTATGCGCATGCAAGTTCTTCAAAAAAATGTTTACTTAGGTTTGATAGTTGGGAGCTTTGTTAAACTAAACCAAACTAACTCCCTCCATAAGAGCTCTATTTTGCTTATTCCCTGGTGACTGCATAACATGAAGTATTTTACCTGGTATTTAAATTATTTTTAAATTAAAATTCCTTAGATTTTTAACAGGAGGTTAAATATTTTGTTGCCTCTTTAATTTCATTTCATTGTCATATTTGCCAGACTTTCTGATCAAGCCAACATAATTTACATTATATGTGTTGTTATTTTTTGTGGGTTTTGGGCTTTGAGACATTAGCAAAATTGTACTTCAACTTAATTCCACCTTTCTCCTCTTCAAACAAGCTCTCCTAAATTTAGGGCCACAAACTTTGTAAAGGATAAATAAATGCTATGACCTTCTTTTATAAAAGTTCACACTTACATGGTGATGAAAATTAAGAAAAAAAAGACTAGACAAGGAAAATTTAGATGCTGACTTAGCATCTAATGAGCTTATAATATAGCTCATGTATAAAAGAAAGCTACTGCAATATACAGAAATGTGGCATATTTCCAACAGCTCTATGGAGCAGTGCCATCAACCCACCATTTTGTGGTACACAAGAGTGGCAGAGAGTGCTCCACAGAAAAATCCTCTTTCCACTTTCTTGTGGCTATCCAAATTACTCATGGCTTCAGCAGATAATTCTGATCTCACTCTACTCTTATTTCTTTTAACTTGGCATCATGGATGAGATAAGCAGTTATTCCCTATCAGATGACTGTACAACCAAACTGAATGGTTACTGGTTTGGCATCTCAAGGGCAGTATCTTAAAGGATGACACTATTAACAGTGTGACTGTAATACATACAAGACCAAAAGTAGATCTGTAGCACTGTGTATTATTTTAGGGAATATATCCACATTCCATAGGACACCAAAGGTTAAAGAGAGTTTTACAGTCAGCATCAAAGTTTCTGGTCATCTGTTTATCACTTTGCTCCTCTGTCCTTCCCACTGGGGAATCATTTAAGTAAAAATTTTGCTTTAACAATTTTAGTACATCTGAAAAATCTCCCCTTTCTCCCTTTGAAGTTTAGAAAGGGCTAAGTCATCTTTTCTTCTGCTTTAAAATTCCTTCAAAACTGGCATTAATCCCTACACTGTTTCTTTCTCTGGATATGTGTTTTGGGGGAATTGTATCACCTGAGCAGGAAAGGGATGGTGGGCTTTATGAGTGATTTTTGCTGTAGGAAAAAGACCTCTCTAGAAGTCCTGGCTGCTAAATCAAGGAGGTTGTTAAAACATGCCACAGTGTCTTATTGTCTTGTGTAACAGTTCTGCTTTGTGCTGGAACACAATTTGTTGTATACAAAGTAATGTCTGAGCTTTTTCACCAAGCTTGTAGTCAGAGTGTGGGATGAGCTCCTATATCCCACCCCACATTCGAAACCAAGTATAATGGGAATCTTCAGAGAACCAGGTCCTGTTGCTGCAGGGAAATGACTATTTTGTGATGTTTTCTGGATTCTTCCCATGAAACGTGACTCCTGCACAATTTTTCTTTTGATGAGGAAATAGCTCTTTGGTTTTGCTCTTGTATTACCAGCTGGAAATTCCAGAGCTTTAGTGTCATCCGACACTGAAGGGACAGATGGGTTCCTTTAGGTATCCTTAGCAGAAGGATGACGACATTAATCCACAGTTACAGTTGAAGCTTTAATTTCTTAACATGATTTCATGATTAGTATAGGACTGAATTTGTGATCAGAATGGCAGAGGATGTCTACTAACAGTATCAATATAATACAATCCAGAAGTAGCATAATATAGAATTTATAACTTGTGATTTCTAATCACCTGGACTCTCTTCAGATTGTGTCAGATCTTAATATGTGGCTTACCATCTATGTAATAATCATAATCCAGGCTTGAAACTTATGGTTACTTAGAGTTTGGAGGAAGCAGAGGTGTCTGTGGCCATCACAAGGTCACAAATATCATTGTCCAGTGGCTGTTGTAATCCAGGTTCCCCACTCAGGACTTAAAACTTTTTTATTTTATGAAGTGTGTCCTGGCTTCTGCAGACACAGAGAACACTTCCCTGTTCCACCAGGACCATTACCATCACCAGGCTGAGTGCCTGGGAACTTCAAGACAGGTAAGGAAGGGAGTAATCAGCCTGGACTCTAGGAACCTTGAGGCCAGTAGGAAGGGAAGAAGAAATCTGTTTGGTTTGTCTGGGACCTTCAGGATTTAATAATGAAGGAAAGAGAAACACTCCATGACTTGCTCAGTCACAAAGAACAGCTACTTGCCCCATAAAACAGCATTACTTATGCTACCCCCATTACCAAGGGTTATGAGCAGGGTGTACTGGTCATGCTTAGTGATCTGGAAATGGAGTAATTTGCTCTCCAGAGGTTTGACATGCAATTTGTTTAGTGTTTGTTTGTCTGTTGTTATAAAAGCTGTCCCATAAACATAGCTCCTTTCATTTTATAAGATTGTATGGCATATATACCTCATATAGAAGCAGAATCACAGAATCAAAGAATAATCTGAGTTGGAAGGGACCCACAAGGATCACCAAGTCCAATTCCTGGCCCTTCAAAAGACCATCCCCAGGAGTCACATCATATGCCTGAGATCATTGTCCAAATGCTTCTTGAACCCTGTCAGGCTGGTGCTGTGACCACTTTCCTGGGGAGCCTGTTCCAGTGCCCAAGCACCCTCTGTAGGAAGAACCTTTTCCTGATATCTGAACTAAACTTCCCCTTACTCATCTTCAGGCCATTCCCTTGGGTCCTGTCCATGGTCACCACAGAGCAGAGATCAGCGCCTGCTCCTCCTCTTCCCCTCCCAAGGAACTTGTAACTGCAATGTGGTCTCCTCTCAGTCTCCTCTTCTCCAGGCTGAAGAGACCCAGTGACCTCAGCTTCTCTCACATGGCATAGCCTCAAGTCTCTTTACCATCTTTTTTACCCTCCTTTGGATGCTCTCTAATAGTTTAATAACTTGATTATACTGTGGCACCCAGAAGTGCCCCCAGCACCTCATTCAAGGTGAGGCTGCCCCAGTGTAGAGCAGAGCAGGACAATCCCCTCCCTTGCCTGGCTGGTGGTGCTGTCCCTGATGCCCCCAGGACATGCTTGGCCCTCCTGGCTGCCAGGGCACTGTTGGCTCATGTTCAACTTGCCATGGACCAGAGCCCCAGGGCCCTTTCCATGGCACTGCTGTGCAGCCTCTCATCCCCCAGTCTGTCTGTACATCCAGGGCTGCCCCATCCCAGGTGCAGAATCTGGCACCAGCCCTTGTTGAGCTTCATATGGTTGGTGAGTGCCTATGTCTAATTTGTCAAGGTCTCACTGCAGGCTCTCCCTGACTTTGAGGGAGTCAACAGCCAAATGTCCCAAACAAGGATTTTATCACAAACTGTGGATAAAAAGCATAGACAATGGTCTCTGTAGAGAACATATCTGTGTCAGGAAGTCCTAGAGATGGAGTGATACAAGAGGATGTGCATTTGCCGAATTCTTACTCTTCCATAAAGAGTGTGATTTCAGATTGGCACAGAGCATGGGGATAGGTGGGCCTTGATGAAAGAATGACTTTTAAAGCCATTGTCACATTTCTTCCATCCAGCTTTGATTTCTTATTCTGGGTTGCTTTAAAGCAAGCCACTGCAATGACCACTGCACTAGATTTCACCATGAAGAAGTAAGGGGGGAATAATTTGGCTAAGTGGAATCCAAGAACGTGCTGGTTGCATTCCCAGCACAGTTTTTATTCCTGGCTGCCTGTTTGTAGTTTACTGATTTGGATATACAATTCCTGCCATCTGTTTGTATCTTAGCCAAAAATAAGAGGTTTTAAAAACTTCTGGTGTAGCCAAATTTCTCACAGACGCAGATTTTAACTACTGGATTCATTCACTGCTTGATCTTGATTAATCCTTAACTTTCTCTAACTATTTCATTTAGGAAGTTTACTTGAGTTTTATGCTAGTAGACCAAAGATTAGAATTTGCCCACTGTGGTCATTCTGTTTATGTATGTGTAGCTTCATTGTGCCTATTATCAAGGGACCTAAGCTTTTACCAAATACTATGACATTCCCCTTGATATCAGGCATAGTGTAAACCCTATATGTCATTAAAAGTAATGAGGGGTTATCTGCATGCATAGAGAAGGGAAGACAGAATACTAAATGGAATAATGAAATTCTGTTTACTGTGCTTCAGACAGTTCAGAACTGGTGACAATTTTTTAACCATCTTGTTCTAAAGTAATTTCTTCAGCTGCTGTCGATAGGGAGACTCCTAGAATCTGGTGGCTCAATTGTCACTTTATAACAGGACCTGGGGTTTCTGATTCTGCTTCAATTCCATCTGTATTTTCACAGATGTCCACAGACGATGGCAACATTGTCCTCGAGTTCAAAACCTATCTTGAAGTGGTAATATATGCCTAAAGGATCACAGTATCATGGGGTTAGGCTGTTCAGTGATTTATGGGAATATATTCTTTGGATCTACAGCTCCTCTTCCAAGTATATTGGCACCCATCACACAAATCCTTTGCAGACCTAAAAATGGCATTAATCCACACCCTTCTGAGGAGCCTAATCTCTGTTCTTCACACTCTTCAGAAATCTCAGAACAAAGTTCCTTGATTCTGAAAACAAGCAGTAAATCATGACTGAGAAGGAGCTATGGTGCTCCAGCAGTTGCCTAGTCCAGATGTGGCATTGCTGCTTGACCCTTAACACAGCAGGTGCCAGCAGAGGCTTTCAGACTTCAGGAATACATACCTTGCATTTTACACAGGTCAGACATTACATTTTCCCTGTCCCAATATGTAACCATAGTCCTTAGTTTAACAGAATATATTCCTGTTTGTGTTCCAGGTTAAAGCACCTTCCTGCGTAATTCAGGAGTGATAATACACAAACTGTTATTCCAGGGCTACAGTTCTTGATGCTTAGGCCCCATGGCTACAGCAGGGAGACCATAAGTACATATAACCCTATCAGTTTTTATGGGTAAATCATAAGTCAGAATGACTACAGTAGTCTGAATTGAAGCAGTTTGAGAGACCCACCACTGTACGCTCAGAGAACTACATACCAGAAAACTAATTATCACATATATCCCCCATGTTCCAAAATAGTTCACCTTTGAAAATTGCTAGAAAGCTTTGATAGAAGATCTTCTTAAGTGCTATAAGCATGTAAACATATAAGACCAAAAAAACAAACAAACAAAAAAAAAAGTGTCCGAGTGCTGGTTGGTAACACTCAGGAAAATCAACATCTACATTTCCTTCCTCTGTTTAGGAAGAAGTTATATTTTGATGATAAAGGCAGATAACTTTTCAGATACAAAAAAAAAAAAGCCCTTTGTGTCTGAGAACTGTCAATGTTTTCATGGAACTTTTTTTTAATCCTTGAAGATGTGCATTGAGCTGGAAGATATACTATACAATTGCTACAACTGGATACTATATATAAAAACAAAAATTACCTAATCAATAAGTTTGCTGAACTTGAGAACTCCAGGGCTGCTTTGTTGTTGCTGTTTGTTTGTGGGTTTTGTGAGTTTTGGTAGTTGTCTTTTTCCATTATTTTTAGTAACATTTTTACAGAAAGTGACTATGTAGCAATGGAAATAATTTTCCTTACCTAAAATTCCCATATCAGTCTCACAACCCTCAATCCATGAAAACCCTCATTTTAATTTCCTGTAAATATGCAGCTTATACATTTTTTATAGAACGTGTGGCTCTAGGACTATATTTCAAATTGCCAGCGTTTCAATAAACCAGTGAAAAATAGAGCCATCTGCAATCTGTATGCTGAGCACAGAAATAAAATTATGCTTTAATGCAACCGTGAAACTGTGGCATTCCAAAAATGGCATATTGCAATGTGTCCTAGAGCATTAGATATCCGTTAATCTTTTAGCAGCTTTTTGAGCAGGACATCTCTTTGAGCATGAATGCCTATTTCCAAAGAGACCATGCCCTTGCCTTAGGGGAAAGGTTATGAAGACTACTGAAGAAATTTGTCAGGACACTAGATTTATTGTACTTCTCTTTTTCAAAATGTACCATGTAATTGCTAATCTCTGAAAAACTTTGATTTAACTTGTCATCTAAAAGATATTACTGTATTATTGCTATTACACTGGCCAGGATGTAAAATACAGGGGTGAGTGTAGAAGGAATACGTCCCAGAGTTTCAGACATGACTGGCTGCAATCTCCTGACACAGCAGTGACAGTGTAACCTTCCAGTCACACTCTATCCTGCATGTTTCACTATATAATCTCCTCTAGCATAGTTTTCAAGTACTAAAAAGCTGAAATTTTCCAAATATAGTTTCAGAGAAGCAGACATTTTGTGATGATTATGCATCCATTACAGTAAATTCAGATGCCTGCATTTTAAGTTTCCTTTAAATCTTTTGACTGAAAATAAGAAACTGTAGCAAATTTAGGCCTACTGTTAACAGATTTTGTTTTTTTACATAATAAAAATTTTTTGGCAAACAGGCAGGACTGACAGCTCACCAAATGGAAGATATGACTTGTGTACAAAACCCTTAAGTTTGGAAGAGGTTTGATCCCTGTAACTCTAGAGAACAATATCAAGTCAAGAGATTTCAGAGAATGAAATCAAAATGGCAAGACTACCTAATAACTGTGAATTAGGAATACCAGAGTAGGGTGTTCACCTTTTCATAATCAATCTGTACATCTGTTGGCAGATAAAAAGTGCGGTCTATTCCCTCTGTAATGTAAGTTAGTTTCTTCCCACTCTTCCAAGTGATAGTGATAAGAAGTATCATGTCCTTTTCGGTCCTTATCACAACCTGCTCACGCACAATTAGTCTTTACAGGTGTCTGCATAATCAAAATATAGTTCTGTTTTTTTCTTTAAGAGCAAGGCTTGGAATGCCATGCTTTCAAGATCTGAAATACCATATAATATGAAACAAAATCCATTGGCTGAAGGAATTTTAGAGTGTTATAATATTGAATTTCATTTTATAATGTCAAAGGTTCCATAGGCAAAAATTTGCAACAGTTAACAAGTATGACCTTTAAATTAGTCACATGAAATTCAAAGCATAAACTTTAATATTCACTCATGTACAGCAATTTTTTGCCTAAAAATCCACAGAAGGAATGAATCCACCAGTCCTTATTAATATCAAATTGATATGAGTGTGTGAAGTGATGGTGATAGTGAAGCAGTGCTTAGCACCAAATCTATAGCAACAACTTAAGAAAGCAGAATTAGGCCAAATGAAAGAGAAGATCCTTAAAATAGTTAAGATTTCAGGTCCTAAATCAATCGCTGAACATTTGCAGTGGTAAGTATTTCAGTAAACTGCTAGTTTTCATCTCAGTTTTTAAGGACTAACTTGTTTTGGGAAAGCTGGTGGGGTTAATCACAATGAAAGGAATCTTGTTAGATCGGTTCACATGTTTGTACCACGTGTAAGTAGATGATAACCAAGGTCCTTTCTGTTTGTTTGTTTTGTTTTGTTTCAACTTCAGTGTAGTGCTTATAGTCCTTGCTAGCTGCTTTAGATCAAGGATGTCTGCAAGTAGATTTATCTAAAAGGACAAAAATAGCACATAAGATAATACACTTTGAAAATAAATCAGCTTTAGGAGGCCAAGACTCACCTCTGCTGTCATCTACACAAATACAAGGATTATGAAACATACAGTCAAAGATACCTGCTGCAGCTTTGGTATAGAATCCATAAGTGAGGCATGTTTACTACAAGATGTGCAAACTTTTCCACTAGTGCTTCTTATCAAAACTTAAATTTAAATATGATCTCTCTAGAATTCCTCAAAGCTAACCTATCTATGTACCTAAGACTTCTCTTGATTTGAATGAATTAATTTGGTATCACCATATATTATTTTGATGCAGACTATTTTATAAAAGTGAAAAATGACTTCATGAAGTCATAATAATCCGAAGTGGTGGCCTTTGATTTTTAAAGTGCTAATCTTACTTTACGAGTTCCAAAGAATATTTCAAAGTTCCTTTATGATTCAGAAAGAACTGGATATATATTCTAGGTCATGCATATCTGAGTTCTACAGAAATTGTTGATGTTGAAATACTGGCTTTAGTTTTAATGTTTACATTTGAAAAAAGATGCTGGAAAAAAAAATCAGGGCATAGAAGTTAGCCTTTGTGTGATTGAATGTGTGGAAAGCTTTAAGGAGGCTTAAAAGAGCTCAGTGTGTTAAGGACACCAAAAAGAAAACTCTCATTGAGATGCTTACAGTGTCTAAGTGCTTTTATATGGAAAACATACACTAATAAAGCTAGACTTTTAAGAAAGGAATGACAAGGTTTAACAAGAAGAATCTCAGGCCAGACAAATTTCAAGAGGAAATATAGCATATTTTGAGTAGGGAATTGCAACCAGCCAGTTACACCTTTTTTAGATGGATGTGGTTAATTTGCATATTTTAGGATGACCTCAGATATATAGAAGATGTGCTTTGACTAAAAGCAAGTTTCTGAAACTCAGCACGGTGGTAAAGGAATGAAATATATGATCTAGTGATATGTTTGAAGAGGGACTGAATGACCATACAGGTTGCTGGCCCTGAACTCATGAACTATGTACATGACCAAGTTGCTTACAGAAGTAACAATGGAGGTACTTTTCTTCAGGTTTTTTTTGTTATATTTTACTTTCTGGGACACTAGATGAGCAATTTGATTTTCCTTTATATTAATAGCTATTTGGAGTGTTGAATTAATGAAATAATAGAATAGATTCTACCACTAATGAATATCAATAGCTGATTTTTTTTCTGCATTCTGCTGCATTTTTTTCCTCTTTTTTTCCCTAACTACATAATTCAAGGGAAATGCAGTGCTGCACTGCAAGACTATTTTAATGTCAGATTTTTCCACATCATAAACAAAAGAGATGCCATTTAATGTCCTAAGGAGGATTTAATTCATACTGATATCACTTTACATTTACATTGGTATGAATCTCCGTTACCTGTGAAATGTTCACATTCTTTAAGAATCATTGAAGTGATTCACTTGAGAAAGATTTTAAAGTTAGTTGCTGAACTTTGGTACTTTGTTTCAGCAATTCTGTGGAAAGTGTGGAAGTGGATGGATAGATTGGAGTGCTGCTGAGGACAACTTTACAATGGTAAAGGCACTGAAGAGGGTTGTTGTTGTGCTATCCTCACAAGAAAAGTAGATTGAAGGGTATGCAGACATGGGAGAACCAACTGTGCCTAACATGAAAATCCATAAGTTACTGTGATTTCCATGGGCCACATGTTATGAACAGAACCTCAAAAAAACCCTCATGTACATGCAGCAGTTTTTCCAAATTTATGGAGACAAGGGGCTGACAGTCCCAATCCAGTACTCTCCATTGTTGTGTGTAATGGCTATTGACTTCAAACAAGCCAAGTATTTGCTGGTTTTATTTTTCAAACAGAAAATTAGTGTACACATTGCAATTGACCATAGGTCTTTAACTGTTCTGTTTGGTGGCTAATTCCATAGAATTACAGAAAGAACATGAAAATTAAACCAGCCTATCGCTCCCCACAGAGCCATTCAGTTCATGATTCAAGCACTGTACTGCTTAGTTGAAACAGCACCATTCTCTGCTTTATGTTCAGCTACTGCCTGCATGGTTGAGCAATAAAAATTATAATTTCTGAGAAAAAAATGTACCAGGTAAAGTACTGCTTGCAAGAGATTTCCAGATAGGAGATCAAGACAGAAACAATACTTTCCTACTGAAAATGATCTTGAACTAAAGGTTAATCAGAAGAATGTGTGGAAAGCCTTGACAACTCTTTTCTACTAAATCACATTGCACAAAAAAATCCTATGTGTTTATTGCAGATTTCTGAAAAACAAAGATGAGTCATTTTCTTACAATTAATCTGTTTTTTAACAAAGAAAAAGAATTTTCCTGGAAGAAACTCTGTATGTCTCAGAGATCTCTACATGACGTGTCTAGGTTCTAACATCTAGTTATAATAAAATACCTATTTACTGCAGCATTTTCCATTTTTTTCAGGTTCAGATTTTGTCTTTTTTTTTACATATCAGAAATTACTTAAATAGTCTGAGAGACAGCTTCAGTGTGACAATGGTATATCCAAAATAATGAGTGGAAATTAGTGAGTCGGGATGTTTAGAGGGCAGTATTGTTAAAACCACAACACCTATTTTACTTTCTCTCTTATTATTTAAATGTCACTATGTGCTAGCATTGTACAGCTGGAAATAATAACCTTCTTCAATTACCTCATCTTTCATGCTTGCCAAAAAATACATGCAATAGCATGTTTAATTCATCATGTTTTGTTTGTACATTAATAAAAGGAAATTGCACAGACAGGAACTGCAAAGTACTGTATAGCAGAAGTAATGAGTAGACAGCAAAAGGTCTGGTTTGGAAGTTCAATGTTCATTTGCAAGCTATGGACCTAAAATAAAGGATGGTTTGAAGCAAAGTGTGGCTGCGCATTCAATATTTGCAAAATAAATTAAAGGTATAGCTCAGTTTCCTTAAACTTTTATTTTAAATTAGTTACATTTTCCTATGAAAGTAGTGCTTGAACCTTCAGCTGGACTACAAAGTTGTTAGCTGATTCAGTGATAACCTTTTTGAGAATTTTCTGAAGAGACTGTATAAAGAAACTGGACTAAATGTGGCAGGTGAGGCCAGAACTCATCATCTAGAGCTGAACTCTGTGTATTATATTCTTAAGGCTGTATTCCTATTTTATTCTGCTGAAACAATGGAGAATAATGGAAGCACCTTCTGAGACAAAAGTCTAAACAAGGTCCATTTGAGTTCAAAGACTGAAACTCTAATTGCTTGATAATTTTTGTCACCTTTCCTTTTATTTTTTGTCTAATATATTTTTTTCCTATTTTCACACTGTTGAGGCCTTGGAAAACCTCTCATTTGAAGGAGAAGAAAAAAGACAGCTAGGAGCAGAATTAAAATTGTTCTTGATTTTTATAAAATTTCATCAGAACCCAGGTATCGGAAGGAATTGGAGAAAGAAAGAACTGGGAATATAATTTAGGTTTATTTGCACAGAAAGGAACTGTTCCAGCTAATTGGAATATTATTAAATATTTCCAGCAGAAAATACAGTTTTCAGTAACTCATTAACAGAGAAAATTTAGTAGAACCCTTAAGTAACACATGAATCCCAAGCTTATAATGGGCTCCTCTGGAAATCAATCCTTCAACTATAAAAATGCAGACTATTTTCTTTCTTGTGACACAAGATGGCTGTTTTGCTGTGGGGAGCCTGACAATGCCTGCCTGTGCACAGAGAAAAATAGGAGGCTGTACTGCTGTGCCACAAGTGCAGGCAGGGGCTCAGGTGCAATCTGTCCCTTTGGGTTGCCTTAAGTAACCTGTGTGTCCTTTCCTTTTGCAGAAATACTCAGCGAACAAAAAGAGAGTGGGAAAAAGCACATCTGGCAAAGGGGACACTTCTGAAAGGGCACAGTCTTTATGGTTAAAGGAGAAATTTAGTTAGCCTCTCTCAAGCAGTACTCATCTCTCCTTCCTTGAGCACTGTGATGTACTCTTTGCTCCTTCTGCAGGTCAAAGACAAATCCAGTACATAATTCTAAAACCCAATTAAGTCTAGCATGGAATTAAATTTAAGAGTTTGAAATGTAGACTGATTTAATCAACTGTGGATTATTCATGCTGGATTTGGATGTTTTATTCTGAATAATTTGAGTTTATTTACTTTGAATTATAAATAGGGCAAGGAATATGAAATCTCATACTGAGGGAAAGTCAGAGCTCCTTGTATGCAACATTTGCAGTGGGTTAACTGGAATTGCATCGTGTCAAACTGCCTCAAATCTATTCTTTACTTTCCCTGTGATGTAAATAACATGTCATTTTATCATAGGTTATTAATCCTTCTTTGAAAGTATCCTCACATGATTGGTGTTCATTCTAATGTAATTGCTGTGGATGCTGAATCCTGGAACAGCTGTAGTACACTACACTACGCTGGTACTACACCAGCAGTTCACTCTTTTGCAGGCTACCAAGGTCAGGTTGTCTCCTAATCTCTTAGTCATCTGTGATCATAATGCACTTGTATCACCTAATGGATTTAAATGCAAGAGCAGGGACATTTGTATGCCTTCAGACCATATTTAACAAAATTGTAGCATGGCATTGAGATACACCTTGCACATGAATGTGAATAGTTCAGTGAAAGAGTGCATATAAGGCCTTTCAATGATAATTCAGCATATATATGTGCACTATCATCTCCAAAGCAGACATCACAGACAGGATCCAAGTGTCTACTGAGGTAAAAAGTATAATAAGAACAGCAATTACACCTGTGGAAAATCACTTCAGAGTATAGAAATCCAATTTCCATCCATTTTACTCCAATATACAAAGGTACAACAACCATCCATCACTTGTGCCTTTTATATTCATTTGTTGTGCTTGTTCTTGCTATGGTTTGGGGTTTGTTGAGGGTTTTTTATATTATTTTTTTCTCTGTTTCATCTATATAAAAAGGTAAAAAGGAAGTCTTTCACTAAAGCAGATGATGACAGAAATGAAGTGTTGCATAATTACTCATAGCCTTCTAAAGCATAGTGAAAATCTCTAGGGAAATGAATTCCTTATAATGAGTTCAGATTCACATTTCATTCAGTGGGAACCCTAAGAAAAAGTGCCCAGAAACTGGTAGGATGCTTGTGGCATGAGATCTTTTAATATACTCTGATTAATGTCATTGAATCCACGAAGATAATCTCTGTGGGTCTGATCTGAACACCCCTGTCTTCTTATGAGGTGAAGTTCATGAATAGATGCATGTAGGTAATAAAGTTGGTTTATAATTCAATGTCACTTGTTGCAAAAAGATAGATTACCTTCTACCTGACATCATTACCTGGTGTCAGGACCGATAGATTACCTGGTGTCAGGACATCATCATATTTTTGACAGAAGTTTCCTAAGCCAGTAACTGCCAAGGGTGGAAAAGGAATTTTGAAGAAGAATTACTAGACGAGTGTGGTTTTCCTATAATATTCACCAAATGCCTGCTGTTTGGCAGTGTTGGAAAAAGGACTCTGATCTAAATTTGTTTTTGTGGTTGCCACGGCTGCCACAGCAGTTCCGGTTGTCATTGCTGCAGTCTGAATGCAATGTACATTTTTCACACTGAAGGGAGTGAACACTGCACCCCACTGAGGTGGGTCTAAGAACAGGATTACCCCACTTCATCTGCAAGAGGTAAGGAAGCTGCTTACCTCTGTAAAACACTGTATTTGGGCCTAGAAGTCATATAGTTGAGCTACCACTGTGTTGACACAAGTGAAATTAAGTATTTTAATCTCAATTTTACAGTAAGATGCCAACTCAATGAATGAAGTTTGATGATAATAGATTAGACCTACATCTACTTTCAGGTATTACTATGTCATAGGCAGCTTCTTGTGGAACAATTTTTCTTTTTTCTTTTTTTTTTATAGAATGTTATGAGGGAAAAAAGGAGAAAGGAATAATTTCAGCTAGATAAAATTTTCATAGAGTAATGCTTTATCAGTTGGAGTTTGGTTTTCACCTCATTTTCAGTGGTGAAAGATAAGAAAATCTCATCCCAAACCTCCTGCCAGATGCAGGAACACCTCCCAGTAGACCAGGTTGTTCAATTCCTCATCCAAAACCTGCCCTTGAACACTTCCAAGGTTGGGATATCCACAATTTTTCTGTGCAACCTCTTCCCATGCCCCTCCACCCTTGCAGTAAAGAATTTCCCCCATATATTTCTTCCTTCACTTTGACACCTTTATTCCTTGCCCTAACACTACAGTTCCTGACAAAGAGTCCCTCTCCAGCTTCCTTGTAGGCCCCCTTCAGATACTGGCAGGTTGCAATGAGGTCGCTAAAACGTATGACATTTTTATATACAGAACAACTCAAACTTGCTCAGCCCATCTTTGTTGGAAACATGGTCCAGTTCTCCTATCAGCTTTGTAGCCTTCCTCTGGACTTGCTCCAGCAGTTCCATGTCTTATGCTGGGGACCCCAGAGCTGGACACAGTGCTTCTGGTGGGGTCTCAAAAGACCAGAGCAAAGCAGTGTAATTCCCTCCCTTGACCTGCTGGCCACGCTCCTTTGGATGCAGCCCAGGATTCCTGTGGCTTTCTGGGCTGGGAGCACTCACTGCTGGCTCATGGTGAGTTTTTCATCAGCCACCATCCCCAAGTCCCTCCCCTCAGGGCTGCTCTCAATCACTTCTCTGCCCAGCCTGTGGGTGTGCCTGGGATTGCCCCAACGCAGGTGCAGGACCTTGCCCTTGGCCTTGCTGAGCTCCCTGAGGTTTGCATGGTCCCACCTCTCAAGCCTGTCCAGGTCCCTGTGGATGCCATCCCTTCCCTCCCCTGTGTGGACAGCCCCACCCAGCTCAGTGTCAGCAGCAAACTTGCTGAGACTGCCCTCGATCCCACTGTCCATGTCCCTGACAAAGGTCTGGGACAGTACCAGCCCCAGGACCCACCCCTGAGGTCTTCTCTTGCATAAAGTAAAGAGAGATTTTGGAGGGAAGAGCCTCCATTGAAAATTAAATCCTGATGACCTCAAACATTTCCTCTGGTAGAGTTTTACTTAAGTAAATTCTAAATAACTTCCCTTGCTCTTTCTGTTTAGCATTGACTAAGGCGCTTGCATCAATTCTTCATTATCTGTGGTCTCTGCACTCTGTGAATACTTATTTTAGTGTCTTATTTCAGAATATTTTTTTTTAACTGCCCGTATACAATGTTTAGGATATGATAGCTAATCACCTGTGGGACTTCTCTCTTTTCCTGATTAAGAGTAACATCTATGCTATTTCTATGAAACTTCATTGAGACACTCCTTAAAAGCATTACTTTATAACTGTCATAACCATTTTTCAGAAACAGAAATATAATACTTTATATTACTGAGACTTTTGGAGACAGAGTCTGAGAAAGAATTGCTAAAGAACAAAATATTTTCAAAATACCCAAACCTAAGGTTTCTTCTTATCAAAATTTGCATAAGACTTTGTATCAGTCCTGAATAGCCAAGATTAAATCTCAGGGGTTTGTACATATATAGAGAGGCAAACGATTTAAATAGAATTTTTTAAGGTTTGAATATTGCCTTTGGTCATTTGCAGTTTTTAACTATAAAAAGCCTCGTCAACAAGTCAAATGTATAAATAGATATTTATAAATTGGTGAGTCAGTTATATCCTCATGATACAATTCAATACAGAATTCAAAATTATTTTTGCTTAGTCGGGGAACATCTATTCTGAAACACATCAGCAATGCTTAATTTTAGTGACTATGCACTAAGATATGAATGTCTGTGGATCTCAGGGTTGTTTTTGGGTTTTGTTTTGGCTGAGCTTTTAAAACCTTTTTTCATGGGGAGTGGGGGAGTGGGCAGGGGGTGGAAGGACAGGTGCAGAATGAGCTTCAAAAAATATGAGGGCCAAATCCAGAGCTGTGACAGAAAGTTACCTGTGGCTGTGACTAAGGGTTTCAATTTCTCACCTCTTTCACGTATACCAGTCATCAAGACACCTACATGAGAAATCAGGTGGTTAAGCTGAAGTCAGTATATTTGCTTAGAAGCATCCAAAAGCAAATTCAGATTAAAAAAAAGGAAATTCAAAATTCTTAAATACTATTATTATATCTTAAATCTTTTGAGTACTCAGCAATAAAAGCTGTCTTTTGAAGAGCTATTCTATTTCTTTTACATTCTGGGGGGGTTAATAGCTGCAGATGACTTATTTTATGGGGAAATACATTTCTGTCTTTGAACCTAGAAATCTTACCAAAACATTTGGATTCACCTTATCCATTATTTCAACAAACAGAGCGCTAGGTATTTTATATGTTGCTGTTGAAGGGTCATGTTTATATTAAACTGGAGATGTGTACTATTCTATAAGAGGTTTGAAAGAAATTATGCAGCCATAGGGAATGCCTTTCTAACTTCATAAGCAACAGGGGACCACTCAGCACGCCATTTGTTACAAACTCTGTAACCTTTATAAAATACCTTTAAACATCTACTTGCAAACATATGTCAATGCAATTTTATTTTAATTGATTTTAGCTTGACCTCTTTTGTTGTTTCACAGTTTAATTTTAAAAATGTGAGGTAAAACAACAGCAGGAATATATTTTTTGAATTCCAGGAGTTTAAAGGTTTCTACTACTCCTGATAAAATTTCAGGAAATTGAAAGTTTAGTAGAAATCATCTGAGCATTATAATGCTTTTTTCTCTAGAGATCTTTCTGAAGATCTGAGAAGCCAGTAGAAGAAACATGAGCAATTGGAATCTAGCTTTTTTAAAAACAGGTCATGAGCTCAGTGACAGTTGAATAAGTGAGCTCAAATAAAAATGTTATACAACTGAATAATATTTCCTTTCTAGTCTAATGAGGAATTTTTAAATCCTTACTGAATTCATAGGATCTGATGATTTCAAAAGAGAGGTGTTAGAGAAACAGAATGACTGTCTCCCATGCACCTGTGTTTTGCACCTAACACAGAGTACTTAGACGACTTTTTAATGGCACATATGTACAGACATGCTCAATGCAACTGTTCAGAGACAATCCAGATCTTCTAGGCTGTGGGAATGCCCATGCAGCACCTCTCTTACCTAATGATATTTAGCTTTCTTTTTGCTGCCCATGAAATTATGCATTTGTCTGTTCAATGTTTATTCTGAGAAATTACATTCTTTTTGTCTGCATAAAATGTACTCACTGAATAAAATTTTTAATCTAAAACCATGGTCTTTTGATAAACATATGAAACATTCATCAACACCATCAACAACATCTATATATCCATACTATATGCTATACTTTTGAGAGTAATTTCTATTATTGATATTAAAAGAAATTACTCTATAATTTTTCTTTCAGTGCAGAGGCCTTGTATTTACTCGGTCTTCAGAACTATTCAGACTCTCATGGCTTCACTAATAAACAATAATAAACAATTTTTGAAGGCTGACAATATTATAAAACAAATGAAAAAGTAATCACCAAGGAACCATTTGATGCTTCATTACATTTCTGTTAGTTCAATTTTTGCAAGAACAAGAGAATTGATATGAATATCTTCTGAAAAGCACTTAGATAAATCTGTGTGCATCCTTGAGCAACATTTTTTTTTTTAACAAGATTTCTGGCAGTTACTTTAGAAACAATCTGAGGATAATTTTATTTCCCTCTGTAATCCTGAACTAAAAATCACTCTTTTAAAAATTTGCTGTTGATAATTTACTTGCCTGGGGAAACATGAAGTGGATTTTTCTTTGGTTGTGTAACTGGGATGCAATGTCTAACTCTTGGCAGGAGATGGGTAAAAAGTGTATGAAAAGCACTTTATGATGCTCCCAAACTTTTATATTTTTTTTCTTATACACCTCTACCTAACTGGTGTCTCATATTTTGTACTGAGTTATTAATTTTCTGGTGCATGAACCATCTTTTTTGTTATAAGCTTGTATAACTGGCTCTAAGTGCACCACTTGAGTAGCTGTGCATTACCGAGGTAGAAAATTCAGGTCCACTCAGCCTTAAAATGGAAGGCTTATTTAACCAGGTTGGTTGCAGCATGAGAAGTTATGTAACCACTGACACACAAACAAATTGTGTGACTGATATTCATTTTGGTACATCTTTGATTTCCCAACCAGAATGACCTGTTACCTATTTACATCTGCAGACAACCTGCAACAAGATTTCTGAGCATCTTGATCTCAAAAAAACACTCAGTTCTAGCTCTGTCTTCACAATATCACAATGTAAATCTCTAAGCCCTTATAAAGTATAAATTTATAGTATACAGTTAAAATAGCTTCTTTATAACTGCCTAAAGTTTTCAGGTAGAAACAGGGCTAACCTCTTCAACAAAGGAGCAATATTAATCAAAGCTGTTTACCATAGATTGGAAGAACTGCACTGAGTCTCATTTCCAACTAAGGTTAGCAGAGACAAAATACCGCTCCTTTCTGGGTTTCCAACAAAGAGTGAGCTTTGTACTTGTGATCAAAATAGCATGGCAGCCACCAAAAAGCTGCTCAGAAAGATCTTGTAGCAGTTCACCACACTACCCATTTTCTAACTTCCGCCTTTTGGCATCCCTCTCTTCAAACATTGCTCTGTAGCATTATGACAGAGTTTATAATGATTTATATTATTTATGGTAGTTTTCTGGCATAATTAATTTTCTGACTCTGGACTTAAGTAGAAAATGGCTGCACTGAGTCTGCCAACAGTTACAACTAACAATGTATATAGCTCTTGATAGTTTCTATATCATACTGCATTAAATACACCAGTTAAAGGAATAACACTGGGAAGTTTACTTATTTTGTGCCGTTTCATTTTAGTGCTTTCCTTGACAATCTTGAGGGCTCCAAGGGTCTCAGTGCTGAACCTTCTCCATCACTTGGATCTGTACAAAATACAAGGTTGTATATCACATTCCCTCTAAGTTTCACTGGAAGTGGAAATCATTCCTATTCATTGTTACAATAGTTGGGTGGATAAAGCATTGACTGGGGAGACCTGTATTCAGTTTTTTCCTCTGTCTCAGAAAATTTAAGCTTATATCTTCTATCTGCAGAAAAATCACCACTATAACTGCAGGTTATTATGATAAATAATAAAGGATTTCTCTGCCTCTTCTATTGAAAATGTTCTTTAATTTTAGAAAAAGAAGAACAAATACATGAGCAAAACATTTATCTGAGATATGAAAACCTGTATGTGGATACAATTCCCCTGTAGTTGCTAAGGAAAACTTGGCCTTAGCCTATACTCCAGCAGCCATTTATGTATTTTCCATCAAAGAACCACTGAATGAAATACAAAAGTTGTCCTTAGAATTGATTTTGACTTCCTTTTTTCTAAGGAGAATGAAATAACCTCTAGACCAGGAGAAATGAAGCATCCCCTTTTAAAGCATTCTGGCTTGCTTTCAACTCTCTTACCCAGATTTTATTGCTATTGCTCCATGCTTTGTTATTTTGTCATTAATCTATAAGCTGTAATTAACACTGCAATTATCTTTCTTTTCCATTTGCATGAAAAAAAAAAATGAGAGAAGCCTCAGAACTAGAGGCAGAAAACATGGTGTGAGATGAGAGAACCATACAGTTGGATAAAGATCCCAAAACAAGTCTATGCTAAAGTATTTTTTTGGGCAGCAAGATGTAGCACAGGAGTTTCCACTGTGCTTGTCATCATATTATTTTAATGCACAAGCCTTCATTTGATTTCATCAATAATAATACCATACATATCTTCCAGTAGTAGTACGTGTTTACAATTAGACAAACAGATTCACGCTCTCTGACCCAATTCATTGTTCTTCTCACTGGTTCCCAAGCCTAAATAAACAGATTAATGTTCTCTCCCAAGTTAATATTGGTAAAGACCCTGTCCAGGCAAGGAAAGAAGAGGTTTTCCCCATGGTCACTGGCATTTACTTATGTCGAGTATTGCTAAGGGCTGGGTTTTTATTTCTATGACCACTTGCTCATGCTGCTGCTGAGTTGCTCTGGCCTCGCCAGATGAATCCAGCTGCTCTGAGCTCCCAACTCTCCAATGCTGTTTTGAGCTTCTCAGTGTCTGGCTCTGGTCTCTGTCATGAAAAAATTCAACATAGGTATGTATATATGCACACACATATGGATACACATGTATTACACTTTATGTTTGTCTATAAATATGTACTTTATTTCCTTTTTTTTTCTGCTGAAACCAACAAAAACGTGCTGCTTTCAGCAGAAGAACCTTCTTCTTGTTCTTATCCTTCATTTATCCACTGCAAGATGCCACTCATCCTTCTGAAATTTTACATTAGCACTTAGGAAGAGGCTTATAACTGGGAAAATGGACTAACTATAGCAACATTTCTTATCCAATTTTTATGCCATAACATAGTTTTAAGAGATCTGGAGTAACAAGATATGAGCATCTTATAGCTATGCCTTTATTCATTTTTAAAAGTCTATTGGATTGTTGTGTTGTATTATGTTTAGATCTATCCACAGCTGTACTATTGACTTTGACAGTAATGTGATCTAGACATTTCTGTGACTAGCCTCAAAGTGCAGACTATCATTATAGTCTGGATGTGCTTGCATCGGCACTTTTTTGATTAAGTGCTATGATTTTTCTGTCCTTCTTTCTTTCTAGGAAGCTTGTATTTAGCCTTAAACTTACTTACCAAAGCCCCCTCCATTTAGGCAATGAACAGGGGTTTTTTTACCTCTTTTATAAAAATTCATGATTTTTAAAAATCATGGTACATTATTAGCTCAATAATGAGAAAAAAAAAAATCCCAATTAAATGCTGCATTTAAGTTTGATGTCTTCCCTATAACTTCCAGAACTTCTGATTTTAATGGAGCTTCTTGCATTAAACCCTGAAAAGAGTGTTCTCTTAAAGCATGAACATATGAAGTCATTAAAATCTAAGCTTTTTGTGGCATAGATTCAGACACACTTTATGCCAGAATTAGTACAACTAAAATCACCCCATAGTAACCTGGGGGGAAACCACACCTTCTAAGAAAATGTTAAGTTAACTCTCCCTTGTACCTGTGGATTCGAACTGGATATTTAAATTTAACCTTGGTCTTGTATGTCCAAGCACAAAGCCTGAGTCATTCCATGACTGTCCTTTCAGTCTTGGCTTCTCCAAGCTGATATAGTGAATACTGCTCACCTCCTAAGGCATCCAGTAGCCTTTGCTATCCTCTGCCTCATGTGCTGCATTTGAAGCTAGAGGTTCAGTGGCTTCATTGACTGCCTGAGTCATAATACAAACTAGGTTGTCTGTACCCAAGCTGAATGTCCTAAACCTTGGACCAATGAATCACCTCCTCTAATTTTCTGGCCCAATGTCTTTGTTCAATTATTTAAAGAATACATGACCTTTTCTACCATAGGTAAGCACAGCTAGTGATCAGAGCATCTAGCTGTAAAGAGTGAAACTTGGATTGAAGACCTTGCTCTGTTCAGGTCCGTTCTTATTTAACTGTTCTTGGACACCATGGGATAACCTCTCTACTGTTTTTCTACCACAGATATTTCTGTCTTCCATGCTTCCAGCCTCAAGTTTATGAGTATGTAAAATATAACTCATTCTAAGGAATATTTTCAGAGGTGGGAAAACAATTTCTGCCACTTCTAATCATCAGAGTTTGAGGATTAATATCTTGGCTTCCTGTTATGGGTGTTCATTAAAGTATTTGTATTACATTTTCTGTTAGGCATCCTATTTCTTTAATAGGTAAAATGGAAGAATTGCTTCGCTGCTTAAGCAATATTTTGCCATGAAGTATTGTTTGAATTCCTACTCCATATGATGCCTAAATTATATGGGTATGAGAAAAATAATTAATTTTAAATGTTTTAAAATCGCTTTCCTTGTCTGGAAGTATATGACATGTGGTACATTGCAAAAAATTGCTAATGTTGCTATCCTCAAGGATCTAAAACTCAGTAAGGCTCTCAAAACCATGAGATGTTCAAAAATATTACCTTTTTGTTAGTTCAGTTCATTCTTTGAACTTTTAAAATTAGTAAAATGCACTCAGGTTGCATTTTCAAGCTTTTCTAAAACCTCTCTACAAGAGTAGGAACTCATGCTTATTAAAAGCAATAAACACTAAGAGACTAATGTATTAATGTAAGCCCAGAAAAGAGGACAGAAATCTCAAATCTAAAATTTGCAAGGTTTACAATAAAATAATTTCTGCAAGTTAACCCTCTCTTACCAAGGCTCAGTATATTTCTGCTGTAGTTTTGTTGAAGACTTGAAGCTGTTGTTGTGGGTCATGAATTGACATTATATTGCCCTCCATTCACAGTGTTTTGCAAGTAATGTTCATGCAGTACTGTGGTATGCTTAGGTGTAAGCCCACTTATTCCCTGAATATATCTACCCTAACATTTTTGGAGCATATTTTTTCTCATTTGCTTTAATTCCTGAAACACTCAGAGGCTTGACAGGTTCTCAGCACAGAATGACAGCCTAACGCTACTTCCAAAAGAGCTAAAAGTCTCAACCTGAACTTTTTTTTTCTCATGTCCATTAACCTGTCTGAAAAGCTGCTGGGCTGGGCATGAACAGGCATGTTATTATTGCAAACGATGGGCCACTTACATTTAAATGTGAGAATATGATTCAGAAAATCTTGTAATATCTACTTGTATCAAGCATTGCTCTTAGAGCTTTCACATATAGCATGACTGCACTCAAGCCTTTTTTTTGGTAATCAATGTAATATTTTTTCTGCCATTTTTTTCTCACCTGTCATTGCTTTACTTGGGATATAATTTTTTAGATTTTGGTGCTCAACTGCAATAAAATCAAAGCAGCAGTGATAAGTTAATACTTTGGTACATGGTAAAGGAGTGACTGTATATCACTGTCAGTTTTTGAGTGCCGGATGTTCAGGAAGAATTAGATTCAGAAACATATATTAAAGTAACATTAGGCCTGGACAACAGCAGGAAGTAATGCAAGAGAAGATGCCAATTTAGTTTCTACTAGCATCATTTAACTAACTGAACTGCACTTTTTGTAGACCATTTCTACACATAGGAGATGGTTATTCCATTATTAAGTATTTCAAAACTCTGCTTTCTTCTGAGCACCAAAATTAGGGCTCTGCTTTCTAAAAACAATGCACATCCATACCAACACATGAGCAGCTAGGAGAGCTACTCAGAATTTTTGAATGTCAGACCACTGAGGGGCCTTACTTTTGAACTCCAGGACTGCAAATCTTGATCCAAATTTCCTTGCTTTCACTGAGTCCATTAGGAACATTGCAGAGTTTTTCAAGCCTTCATCAACATTTACAAAAGAGAAATACACACTTTATTTTATTAATACTCAGTTTCTCTTTTGGTTGACATTTCAAAAGTGGTCTGGTTGGGAAACAAGCCCAAAGAATATTCTGATTTTATTTTTTACTTTTCTTTTTTTCCCTAATTGCATACTATCTTGAGAATTTGCCAGATAGCTTCCTACCAGCTCTTCTATACTGGGCATATCATTCCCTTGTTCTGTCAGAATGATAAAAAAATCAGTTGTGGGATTTAGGATCTGCTAAGTAATTAACACCATTTCAGCATTAACTGCGTAGAAAATATTATGTTAATCTGACTGATCTGGAAGGTCAAGCTGTGCCCACCTGCTGCCTGCTTGTAAGGACTCAGCACCAGGAGCAGGTTTTGCCAGAAGAAATAAATCTAGCAAGAATGGTTTTAAGCTTCTCTCTAATCCTATCTCTCTAGTTGTCTACCTACATATCTTGAGTACCCAATGCTTTAATGTCATGGTTCCATAAATTGCAGAGCCACCCCATAATTTGAGTCTTGATATCTATTCTTTGAAACCAGATTAATTCCTCCCTCTCTGGTTTCATTTCTTTCAGGAAAATAAGATAATGTGTATAATAGAATAATAAGCATTAAGAAATTTTACAATGAGAAAACAATTCCTTCAGACAGAATGAATTGTGGTTTTGCTATTTCTGTATTTTCCATTGTCTCCTTTCATCTGGGGAGGAAGTTATGAAAAAAAATTTACCAGGTTATATTATTGCCTTGTGGGAGATCAAAAATCATACAGGAGAAAAAATAAAGACATGAACAAAAGAGCTGTTCACACCACGTTTTACAGTATAAATATTTCCTTAAGCAAGGAAAAATCCCCTGTAAAAGATGTTTTCATGTACAACTTTCACTGAGAATGAGTTATCTTCATGAGGGTGAAGCCAAATAAATATTTGTATCTGAGTTGGGTTTTGGGGAATTAAATGAGATTATATATGTATTTTATCTAACAAAAGAGTATCTGAGTGAACAAAGAAGGGGAGGTTTTCTATGCATTGGTATCAGAAACAAAACTGATTTTTGAAAGTACAAATCTCTGCAATTTTATGCAAAATAGCTGTTTGCTTCGGCTTGTCTTAAGAAAAACACTTTGCCTTTAAAAAAGCAGTTATTAACTCTTTTGTAGACACTTGGATAAGCAAAACACATCCATTTCTGATAACACAAGACAGAACTGCCCTGAAGTACTACAGACGTGGATGTCATATGTTCCACTGCTGGGTGAACATAGCCTTGTGCTTCTGTCCAGTTGAGATTAGCTGTACTAAATAAAGTGAGGTCATCCTGCAGAAGACACAGTATTAAGCATCCCAGGGTGTTAGAAAGCAATGAAATATACAATTACCCTCAACAGCAGTACTACAAGCTGTGTGATTCCTATGCATTTACTGATTATCTTTATTTGTATTATTCTTTTTTCAGTAGTGGATATAAATTACATCCCATTATGGTCCAACTGCAAATAATGAAATGACAATACCATCCATGCCACAGCACTGTCTGGCATTCATGTATCTCTTTAGAGGTGTTAAGAGAAAAGACAGGGTATTGCAGCTGAGTGCACTTTATGATGGAATGCTCTAATAGAGATTTAATATATTTATCTGCGTTCTGAAGCCAGCAGCTATAGTAACTGCAAATGGCTGGCTGGCCACAGTTATTATCTGAGCAATCTAAGTAGTTATGTTTTGAGCTACAGGGTGTTGAAGATAATAGTTCACTCTAGAATAATGCCTACATAATGGCAGATTGCCTTCTCCTTTTTACTTGCTGGTCAAGCCCAGCTGATGATGATTGACTTAATGAGAGTTATAACCTGGCCCATAACCTAAGGAATAAGAGGACTGTTTACACAGAAGAACAATATTATGCTCCTTGGAGAATTTGATGGATTTTGCTAGTTTTGGAACTCTTTAACTACTTGGATTTCCATGGTACCTGTAGCAAACTGTCAGGCAGTAATGGTGTCTTCACAGGTTTGCTGAAATCACTTAAATCTTTCACCTAACAACAAATGAGTTCTTGCCCAAGATGTGCAATTGGACATTCATATTGTTATAACAGTCCCTCTCTTCTTCTATCTCTGTTTGTTTTATTCCCATTATTGTGTTTCATTTACATCCAGATCCTAACAAACATGTCCTCACCAGATGATGCTCAATTTCCCTTATTGCAGACAGTGTTTGTATGTGCATTTGCAAGGTCTTTTTAAAAAGTACTCCCTGTCCTTAGACTTAGTTGCCAGTGCATATTTCACTGCCTAAAACATGTTTTTGGAAACACAGGTATGTGTTAGGGTAAAAGAAAGTGGCTATTATTCCTTTAATAAGGAATTGTTATTCCTCCCCCTTCTTTGTTTGGCAGAAGAGGTCAGGGGGAAGAGGCATCACCTGAACTCAAGGGGCTCAGTTTAGGCTTTATGGGAGATTTTATGTAAGCATGACTAAAATGTTTAGCAATACTACTCAGATTTGCATGGAGAAAAAATGTCAATACTCTGTCTACACCATGGAGAAATCAAAGATTGTATAAGAAGGGAGACAACAGGAGGATAATATTTGGGTCAAAAATATTTGAAAATAAAGAAAAGAAAAATAAAGTATCACAGGTTTTTCCCCTTAAACTTAATCTCTTTGCTGGAATGGACTGACTAGAGACACATAAAATTGAGTCCACAACTGAAATGTAGCTGCCATACCATAATGAGCAAATACAATTCTATCCAGCTGAAATTCTAAAATCTTAAAGCAATAACATATAACCTGAACTGAAGAACTCCTGTCATGTTACAAAGATAGACTTTGAATGCAGAAGCTGTGTGAGTACCTTCCAAAGTATCCTTATTTCTGCCAGAATGGTAGCATTCACTCTCTGTATATGGTTCAAATGAGCCAGAATTCATTTTGACAAAATTAACTTAACCCCAAGACTTTTTTCTTCAGGAAAATGAAGCATTGTTAATTATTTCTTTGGGTGGTAGTTGTTTTTTTGGGGTTTTTTTTTGGGGGGGAGTGGTTTTTTTTATTTTATTTTGGGGTTTTTTTAGTTTTTTTGGTGGTTTTTTTTGGTTGTGGTTTTTTGTTCCACATGACTCTTTCAGCTTGCATCCTGCTTGAGCTGGAGTAAAATATTCTACTTACTGTTGGGGCTGAGTACTTTTTACCTATGTAGCAAAGAGCATTCCTAATTTTCCACCATTTTGAAAAACATTAATGTGATTTCTGTGCTTTTAACTTACCTTACATGCACAGATGATGTCAAACAAATTCTGTCCAGAGTACTGCAGTCTTCTCTCTCCTTGCTTCCTTTGGAAACCATGTTCAGAATAGGAATTTCTTTGGACCAGTCATGCTGGGGGTCTTGTGATATTTTAGATGGTTATTCTGCTCCTTTGTTCATTAGTGCCCTCATGAGTGTTCCACAGATATGAGAAGAAAAGCAATTTGTGAATATATTTGGAGCAGCTAACAACTCTATCAACACACCTGAAAGCTGTGAATAATGATAATGACTAACAATAACAATTAATAATAACAATATAAACCCTGACGTGAATGGTACTTATCTGGGCTCTCTTCTCTAATATTACCATCAGCTGAATGACTGCCTTTACCTGTATGAGGGCTTTAATATGGCTATTCATTCACTTAGTAGTTGAATACTACTCTTAAATCCTCTTCCACAAGCCAGTTTTCTCTGCATAAGGGAGGGCTAAAGCTGTATTATCACTCCTCAGTGCAAAGGGATCATTTGGTCAACAGCAGATCCATCTGCTCAGTAGATGCTTTTTCATCCCACTCACTCACCAGTGAGGAAAGGAGGAAAAGATAATCCACATGGTACTACTTATTGCTCTCAGTCCAGAAAGAGACAGAAGTTCTGGCAATGATGCCTTGAGAGCCCTTATCATGGATTAAAAACTACGTTGTCAAAAGGCAAAAAAAAAAAAAGTTTCTTTGACTTGCCAGTTGAGGATAAAAATACCAAAAGGTTTCTGCTTTAGTGCTTTCAAATTCAATAATCATTCATCAGTTTGTTTTCTTTCTGTGCTAGGGAGGACAGGTAGTCAGAGCAGAGAATACAGATTGTTTCAGTCGGCTCCTGTTCAGCTGATATTCGTATACACAGCTGTATGTAGCCAGTGCCTGCCAGCAGAGGCCTGACCCAAACAATTAACCTTATATTAACGCCCCTAATGGTGATCATCTGTTGCCATATGCCTGAAGCCTGAGCTCTAACTCAGCAATGAAACCATCTACTCCTCAAGTCGCAACTGATCCTTGATCACAAGGTACTGAGCTTCAGCTGATTTTTAAAATGTTTATTTGTAATCTGTTCCTTCTAAGGAAGAATAAGTACCCTTGAGAAAGACAGTAATTGTTTCAGGAAAATCTGTGGGACCTGCTTATGTGGAGATGAATGATTACACAGTTTATTCTGAATAATTGCTTAGGTTTTGTATTTCTTCTTGCCTAGGACTATATTCTACAGCAAAACTAAGGAGAAACTAGAAAAACTTCTTCTCTAGCTTATTTGCCTTCTGAACTGAATCTGTTCACTGCCTCTGTGTTGAGCACTATTGTTTTTCTCAGAGTGGTAGTTGAACCCTAAAGCAATTTGAAACAGCCAGTGTGTGAAGCAATTTTTCTTGTATTCAGGTCATGATATTTAAACGTATGTGTGCTAAGACCAGTATTTGCTGCACCACTGCTGGTGTTAATCCTTGTTTATACTGTGAGCAAGCTGCCTGACAGGTGTTACATTTTTATTTCAAATCTGTTGCTTTCCTGAATTTATTTTTTGTATCACTGTCATCCTAAGAAATCTTTTTTTTTCCTCCAGTAGAAGCTCAGACATGAATATGAACTAGAACAGCCACAGTGGAAATCTACAAAGTATTAGCCTTTCCATATCATTCATACAATCAACAATAAAGTATATCTGAAGCAAATAGTGTGTTAATAAGAAATAAAACACCAGTGGATATTTTAAAAGGTGTTACTTGTTTCATGATCAAAACCAAAAGAGCCTTTTTTTTTCCATCTCCCGTATTATATTTTATGTATGATGCCTCCATGTACTTATTTTTCCTCAATCTATACATATGCAGTAGATTATTGATTGTTTGGGCAAGATACACCTAATGCTTTCTACTTTGCCCATTATCGTAAAATCTAGAGGGACTGAGAGGCTAAATACATTTGGATATGTACTTGGATAAGTGCAGAGAAGTTTTATTAATGAAGCTCACTTTAAGGTTATCTGATCAATAAAAGTGGATATAACTTACTTGCTATAACGAAAACTGGGCCCTACAAAAAGTGCAGCACGCTATATTTTGAAAGTAAAATAAAATATGCTTGTTTATAACCCCCTTCAGTTTTTAGTATTCTTCACCCCAAAGTAGCAAAGAATATGTGGTACAGACTACAAATAAGGAAGTTTGACAAATTATGCAGTAGAAACAAAACATACATTCTTCAGTAGTGCATATAAAAGTTTTACAGTATACATTACAATATTTTAAAATCCATTATTGCAGAAATAAATGGACCATATAAAGTTATTTTATTTCTTAGTCCAGCTGACTTGCTTCTGCATGCAGTGTTTATTACCATGAATCACTAAAGCAATGGGAAGAATGATGTAGATGAGAGTTTCAGGACTGAATCCTTATACCACTAAATTTTCTCTTTTGCACACATTTTACATTTTCTGTAGAGCTCTGATCTCTGGAGGTATTATGATCTCTCTGTTCTCTTCAGCTTCTTTGAGAAAATGGCATTCAGCACCTTGCAGTTCCCACAAAATGCATCAGGATATCCACTAAATTCAGTGACAACATTCCAATTCCCTAAGAGAAAGATAACATCTCCATTGATAAAAGCCTTTGCTGCAGAAATAAACTACTTATGGTACTTACGCACACTGAATCGACCTTGCATGGGAACATGAGTCTATTTTTAAAGTCCATCCCAGGAAACATTGTAGAGAAGCAGGATTGTTCCAATACAAAACATGGAGATGAAGTGTCATCAAAATTTCATAATGATGAAATTTTGCAGAACAACTGAAATTAGACTTTCAGATCAGAGTCAGCATAATTTTGCATGGAATTAATTTCTGTTCCTGTGAAATTATTGGTGTCTAATTAAAATTCCAAACAATAAAAATTGGAACTGCAATGGAGTGGGTTAGATGATCTGAAGAAAACTTGAATTTTTTCATACTATTTCCTAGAGTTCTCATCCCTGAAATACCAATAGGGATTCCTTGGTGTCTTATCAGGTGGAATAAACTTTTTATTCCTCAAATAAAAGCTTAACTCTGTTTTTAAATTGCAAAATGTGCTGGTAAAAGGTAAACTTGGGCTGTCTATTAGAATTTCTTTTTGTGTCTGACAGAATATTACACCTGGCTATAGAAATGGGAGGATTATTTCACAAGTAGGAAAATTCTGTCAAATTTCTCTAAGTTGTTTTTGTTAAGGTCTCCATGATGATGACAGAGGTGTGGTAACTAGATAGCTAAGAGAGGAAAGGGAAAAAGCCTACTTTCATATTTAGGTAAGTAAGTGTAATGAAAATCTGGACGTGAACGTGTTTGATAAGACACTGAAATCCTATACTTCTGTTTTTGACAAAGCACAACAAAGTGAGAATTTCTAGTAATTTTGGAGTGACTCAGAACAATACATCTGAAAATGTTGCAAAGATTTTTGTAAACAAAATTGATTGCATATTGAATTTGCTTACATTTTAACAGTAACTTTATACAATATACAATTAAGGAATTAACGAACTTCCATATTTAAAAAGAAAATTACATTGAAAAATTGGTCTTTAAAGGCAGAAGGGTAGGTCTTTAGTTAACTATTGATTGCAAAGGAGTTAGTTGTGTGAAGAGGAGAAAAACAGTTTTTTATTCTTTGTATGATTCTACCCCAAAATTCACAAAGTTCATTAAAATTTTCTGTATCTACCCTCCTCTCAAACCATAAGTTATCTAAAATCCATGACTACTGAGTCACATAAGCTAGAGGAATCTTAAAATATTTTTTGCTGGCAGGTGCCTCAGTAGATTGTCAAAGAATTTTAATTAAATCCAGTTCTCCACATAAATCTTGAGTAATTTAATTATATACAACACTGAGACAGATGAGTTCCACAGGGGCAAAATCAGCAACAACAGCAGGAGAGGAACTGGGCTCATGTCTCTTTTTCCCTCACTATTTTTCCACTACTGAGCAAGCCAGTGGGAGAAATACCTGCCCCTTTCTGCTTCACTTATGGCCTGAATCTCCACAAATGTGCATCCTTTGGGGCAAGCATGTGGTCCCACTGCTAGAAAACAAAGCTCACTCTCACAGAGATGATCCCATGGTTGCAATATGAATCTTCTGGGAGGGGGAGGCTAAGCCTTGAGCAAGCCCTCCTATTCAGAGTGAAATTCACGCCTGAGCTTTCAGGCTGACTTCGAGTTACATATTTTTATTTATTATTTTATAAAAGACATAATGCACCCTAGAAAATGTGTAGTGCTTCATCAGAGCAAGTGAACTCTAGAATATGTTGAAAGCAAGCCCTTAAGCTTTACCAGAAGTACTACCAAAAGGGATGGAATGAGAAATCAAAGAGGAAGCCAGTTGTGATGCCTGAGAATTTTTTTTGTGTGCAGCTGTTTTTCTTTTCAACACTTGTTTTATTTCTGGGAAGCATCTTTACTCACTTGTTTCCTCTGATTTAATGCTGACTTGAGCAAAACCAAGCCTTTCCTTATTTTTCTTACTCACTGAGGGGTGCTTTAACATGTATTTCAAGCCAGTAGTCTGGACTTGTCTCTGTGCTTCAGGCAGACAGACCTCCTACCCATGATCCAATCACTGGATCTGCACACCAGGCTGGGCAAGCTTTCTGTTGCATGATCTGAAGGTGTTGTGTGAATGGCAGTACCTGCATAAGATGGGTGTGTTACAGATTGAGTGACCACATGTTTCCTTTCTCTGTCAGCTTGCCCAGCAAGGCAAACTTACTTTAGCATGTTGTTTTTGCATTTAAGGGGAGACCAAGTGAGGTGTGTTCTACACCTGTGAGGGTGCTTCTGAAGCTAATGAAGCGACTGACACTCTCACTGCAAGGACTAGCATCTTAAATATACTCACACATAAATTCTGCGGTTCAAAAACCCATTTTACTATCTATGCTGTATCCAAGCATACATTTTCATTTGACCTTGGCTTTCCAGGCATAAATTTACCTGGGTACAAAGTGCAGCTGAGCAGTTATGGCACTTGTTCTAGAGGTACTGCCTGTGAATCCAGATGCAAACAGTCCTCTGTTTTCCAGGGTTTGGTATATAAGCACTAGCCAGATCATTCTCTTCTACGTTACTGGTGCCAAAAATGCCCATACCAGATAAATGTTGACCTGATGTATCAGTTCAGAAAGAACACAGCATTTCATCCTTTGGACCACCTACACAAACTGTACCAACTGTGAGTGAAATAATGTAACCCCTGTCTTGCCCCTCTTTTAATCCATAGTCTTAAAAAATAAACATAGGAACGCAAACGCAAATCCATAGTCTTAAATAATAAACATAGGAACGCAATTTATACACTATCAAACTTACAGATCTCAAGACTTCAAAAATTAAGAACTTTAACAGCTAAAATTTCAACAACAGTATAAGTTTGGCAACCAGAATCATGCTTTTCTATTTGTGCATGTGTGTACACAAAAGAATTCTTTATTGACCTATGCAAAACATACGTGGCATATTTAAAATACTTTATATGTGTGTGTATCTGTACATGTCATGTACAATATCACAAAGTTAGAAACATGAGTAAATTAATAGAATTTTTCTTTTATGTGCAATGAATAATTGAAACACTACTTATTATTAATTATCAGTAATTTGATCAGTTGGTTGTGCACAGTACAGTGGGCAAACTCTTGTTCCGTGGAACATGCAACAAACACAGGCCAATTATTTGTTCATTCTGTTTCTCTCACTTCAATGACTATTTCTTGGCCTTGATCACATGCTTGGAATTTTTTTATTCCTCAGCAGAGACCTAGTATGTTTATGGTATATTTTAGGAGCAAAGTTCTGGGGAAAAAAACACTGGAGTCGATTTTGCTGAGTATTGTAAAATTTTTACTGACTGAATATGTACTGTTTTGAAAGAAGAAAATCATAACAATTTCCTATGTTTCCATTAAGTTGCATTAATGGAGTATTTGCAATGGATAGTACTCTTCTTAGGCTTGTTTCTATTAGCAGTCCTCTCACAGAGGGCATGAAATTCTGCTTCTTTCAAAGTCATCCCCGCAACCACAACCAACGTCCTTCATTCCAGGACTGAGCCCATGAGGGTTAGCAAAGCCATTTCCATGACACAGAATCTCCCTCCTGAAGTAGAATTTCTTGTAAATGCCCTCTTCAAATAATGGTCATTCTTCATCATAACTGCACTGAAATTTAAGTTCACTGGAGTAAGAATTAACCCTGAAGTTGCCTTTCTACGTGAACAAATTCTTGTAAATCAATCTGTTTCATGCAGAACGAGGACCATAATTTCCACTCCATGGAGATTTAAATTTTACTCAAAACTTCTTTTTCAAATTATAAGCAAATAGATGTTATTTTTCCTCATTGAGTACAGAGATAGCATTTAAAAATTTCTCAAATCCCCACATATCATGCTACTTTTGTAATTATATTAGCAAAACCAAAAAGTTAAGGAAAGCTGTGGCTCAGAGTGAAAATAAAAACCCAAAGCTATTTAATTTAGAATGCTTTAAGTTGTTAGAGGCACCTCATGTGGACCCTTATTTAAAATTTGAGCCTTTCCATTGAGTTCAGTAAGCTTCAGTACAAGTCCATATGGAAAAAATGTCCCTCTAAATAAAACTATTCCAATTCTGTCATGACATTGTAGTAGTTATGGTAATTTTTTCAGACATTGTTTGGTAAATCTCACTATAATATTTCTGTCTAAGTTAGTTCCCATTTTAGTCTAATATTTAGAGAATCTTCTCTTTTTCTATTTGTAATGTATCACATAAACATATATTATGCTAGTATACAGGCTTAAAGGGTCAGCAGTGTTTTAAAAACAGTTGTCAGTCTCAAGTAAAACACCTGGTCTGAAGTCCTGTTTCCCTCCCTTTCTCCCTTCCCCCTTCTATTTCTGCAAAAATATTTTCAACATCAGTACTACATGCAGACTATGGCTTTTCTTCTTCCTTTAAAATGATGTTATTCAAGAATATAGTAATTTAAATCTGGGATTTAGAAATAAAGATTGAATTATCTTTCCAAGTCACAATTCCATTTTTAACTAGCCTTACATCTAGGAGAAATAAACACACAGGAAATAAAGCAGAGGTAGCTTTAAAGACTGTAAAAGTATTTACACTGTGTTAATAAAACTTCAAGGATGGTTTAGAAAGCAAAAATACCATAATGATTAGAGCTTTATAACTCTAGAACTGTAACTGGAGCTGCAGTGAACAGTGCAGGAGAGCTCTGCAGCTTTAGTGAGCTTTAAAAGAACTTTCTCGTGAGCCGTTACTTTAAAACCTCGCACTGTTTACCTACCAAGCTATCAGAAAAATTCCCAAGCCAGTCTGTATCTCAGAGTGAGCAGAGCTTCTAAAACAATGTAATTATCTGCAGAAGACCTAATGAGAGAGCTCTATCAAAGCTCATTCAACATTTGCTGTGTGAACTGAACAAAGAAAGCATATGAGAAACTTAAACTGATGAGAGAAAAAGTGGTTTTTATTTTCTTCCCTGTTGAATGGAAAAAAAAAAAAAACAGGAAGAAAAGTAAGGAAGAGATTGCAAGATCCTAACATAGTTTAAAATTTCAAGTACTAGGCCATCTGTTCATAACCTGTATTTGCTGAGTAAGCAGAGGTAATTCTAAAAAGAAGCTCCTGAAAACCTGCTTTCCCATAAAGAATGTAAGCCAATTAGGTCATAAAACATAAAGTGATTGTAAAAATAACAGTTCCTGAGTTATGTAGTAAATACTCAGAAGATATTTGGGTTACTTCAGGTGGAGTTTAATGTGACAGAAAAGAGTTTGTGACAACAGAGTGACTATCTGTCCTTTTACCTGCTGTGCAAATCATGCTCTGATCCAAGTGTGAAGCAGTAACCTCAGACATGATATCAGAATATTGACATAGTTTGATGACATGACAGGTAAAATTTCTTCATTACCATAAATGTCCATTAAGAGAGGAAATATAAGGGAATTTCTTTTATAAGATTTTCTTGTAATGTTACTCAGAAAGTGAACTCTTCAAGAGCAGTCAAAGTCATTACATAGCACAAAATCCATTTCTCCAAACTGTTGTGGTAGTGTTACAAAGGCAGTCAGAAGAGTTTTGTGGTAGGAGTGCACTGTAAAACCTATCATTTTAGTTTTTCTAAGTCCCTGAAGATGAAGAAAGTAGAAGAAAATTAATATATACATGTTTCAGTTCAAGAATAAAACAGGTAGGAAAAAGGATATGTGGAAGAGAATGTAAATCACATTTTAGCTAACAATTTCCCATGAAAACAAAAAACAAAACAGATGGAAAAAAATCATTATATTCAAAAAGACGCATTTGCTGCCACTGATCAGATGGTTAAATATATATTTTTACTTGTGGGGGAAAAAAAGGAAAGGGAAAACAGAAAACTTGTAAAGTCTGTGTGAATTACACACAGAAACACACACACACATACAAACACTGGATGTTTACTGCACTTCTGGGAAACAGTTATACCAGGTTTGGATATTTCTTGGTAATTCTTCATTCTGGTAGGTTTCTAAATCACTCACTGCATTATAAATATATTATATATTTCAATATAGCAAAAAAGAAGCAAGATAAAGGAGATACAAGGTAGGTATCTCTTGAAGGTAAAGTTGTTCTGCCAGAATGCTTCATGTCAACAACAAATATGTAATTAACAATTTCATTGCTCTCATGACAGAAGCTGTATGCCTCCTATAAGTAGCTATGGCCATAGTGTTCTTATATTAAAAATATGTCCACACAGATGAAGCTTTTTTAAAAGTATTTAATGTTTTGTTGGTTTTATTAAAGGGCACATATTCAAAAAGTTCATGCCAGCTGTTATAATTACTTCTTATCAATTTTACTAGTAAAATTGTACTTACTTGTGTTGAAATAGAAACCTCTTTGTTATACAGAAAAAATTTACTTATATGATATTTGATAGATTGTGTCCTGACAAGTCAATGCTACTATCATTCAATCAGTGATCAATCAGAACTGTGATGCATTAAAATTAATAAGACTGTGAATAATAACTTTACAAATACTCATGCAATGAAATTTAAAATGTCCTTGAATAGGATACAGTCACTAAACACAACTATAATTTCATTTTAAGAAGTATTTAATCTGGAACAAAGCGTAACTTCCCCTCTGTAAGGAGTCTCTTTTCCTGCCTCCCTCTCCTTGTCTTCTCCACTTCTCCATTGTTTTGTATTTTAGAATATAGTGTATATACTCCCTAGACATATGTCTGTATTACTTCAAGACCAAAAAAGCAATTCTGTCTTTCTCTCCTCTCTCCCCACCCTTAGCTATACAGTTTATATACTGTTACCATATACAGCTGGCAGAACTATGAACTCAATCTGAAGAGAGAAATTCAGGGGTATATACAAATAATTTTTTTTCACACCATAGTTTAATTTTCCTGCACTGACTGAATCCTTTTACTTCCTTCACAGCAAAAGGGGGACACAACACCACAACAGCCAGTATAAGTTTTAAATGTCTTCTATCTCAGCCTGACTGGTATATAACTTTATTTCAGTTAGAAATGGAGCTTGATTTTAGATGCTGCATTCAGTGACTTCTGGATTATAAATACCTATTGTATGGTAGAAGAATATAACTTTTTAGGAATTTGGATAGTATTAAATGCCTTTCAGCACTACTTGTAAAATTTGCTTTTGTTCTACAAGCTAGAAGCCTGTACACTTTTAGGGAAAAGGAAGATTTTGATCAAGATCATGAATAGAACAGAAATATATGGCTGCAATTTGTGGGGTTTTTTTTGTCTGTTCTTAAAATCCTGCTTTTATTACCAGTGATTGTACTCATATAACATCAGCAAAAGCTGGTAAAATAAAATCCTTTTTATGAGAGAATCATTGCATATGTTAGAAATCCTGTTTTGATTGTCATACGTGTCTTCTGAAATGCCTTTCTGAGACAGGGCCAAGATTTCCACAAATTTAATATGTTTTGTGGGGTGTAAGTCTGAGCAGAAGTTTGACTATGAGTTTAAAAGTATGATAATGATTTTAAAATTGGACAATGTTCTTTATAGAAATTGCATGTGAATTTTCTTCAAGAAGGGAGCCATATATGGCACATTAAGATGGACTTGGCTGTAATTCTTTAGTGTAAATGGAAAACCCATAAATTGGGATTATGCAATAAAACACCGATGCTGCTTGCCAAGCGCTGTGTGAAAACCTGTTTATTTGCATTTCTAAACCCATGTCATGTGTTTTTTCATTCCAGCTCACCATCACAGAGGAGGAATTCCCTTAGTTCATTTAGGATTTCAAACCTCTCTGAGCATCAAGTAAGAAGAAATGTTTTTGTGATTGACTGACATCAAGCCCTACAAAAAGGTGCTCAATAATTTCTACATACACAGGCATGTTTTATCAGCTGAATTTGGCTACACATGCCACAAACACAGCAATGTGACTCTGGCCAAGAATGGGATGGACTGCCCAGCCCAAACCACATGTGAAGGAAAGCAAAAGAAGAGCTACTTGATGAAGTGACATGGCAGTTTGATTTCCAGATGAGGTGCAGGGAGCTGAGAATTTACTGCAAAGGTTTTACAAACCAGTTTAAGAACTAGCTATGATCTAACTGACTATGGAATTGAAGTCCCCCTAGCAAACTTTGTGTATATTCCAAAGGGTTCTTAAAAAGTACTTCCTTTCTGAATGGTGAGTTTTTTCTCTTTAGCAGTCATCTTAGAGAGAAATTATGCTTAATCTGTATGCTATTTTAATCCTTCAGTCAGACCAGCTGAGACGGTGATATGCCCCACCCTGACACTTATATTTCTGATATATTTGTAGCATCTGGACATGTTCTCTGCTAGGCTCCTGTTTCCCAAGATTAAGCAAAGGAACTTTCACCATCTCTTCTTGCAATGAAAAGTAAATTGTCCATTCTCTAATCAGCTGATCTTAAAGTCAAGGTTGGAAGTGAATCCTTTTGCTATGAGAATGTGTTACCTCTAGAGAGATCAGAGCTGGAACTGGATATCAAGATGTGGGCTGTCTGCTAAGGAGCTGAAATCTTGAGCTGAGGTGCCTGTGAAACAGTGAGAAGATTTTCATGGTCTCCACGCCTCTTATTCCTTTAACTGACTGAAGGAACTGGAGTCTTGGCTGATAGTTTCCTACGCAAGAGCAGTATAGGGTGCTAACAGGAGTTAAACACAAGGAAAAAAAATACACAAAGTGACTGAAAAAAGTCTGGTAAAGACATTAGATACAAGGATGTAATTTCTGGCTCCCAAGGTTGGAATGATGCAATCAGAACATATTCTCACACTTCTGTAGCAGATGCTGGCTGTGAAGAAGTTGACAGTTGAAGAGAGCTGTGAAGATGGACTTTAGGTCCAAACCTGTATAACAGTTCCTATGCTATGGCAGCCTTCCGTAACTGGGCAGTAGGCTTCACACTGAAGAATACTTAAGAATTGAACATTTTATAATGCAAAACATCTTGAAATGAGACAAACGGAATAGTCAGTTGTAGGAATGTTGTTCTCATTCAACTAATTTTCTTGCAATTATTCAGGAAAGCAGAGTAGATATGACTTTACATGCAGGAAAATTACTGCTGAATAGCTCTCTGATAATTAATAAAATTATAACTAATTTAGCACATATTGCCAGGAACTGATTCTCTTTTTGTACTGTAGAGTGTAGTTTTAATAGAAGGAGTTTCTCTCTTGCATGAGAGAAGATACTACCATCTGCATATGTGACACACATATTTCAAGAAATCTGCCCTAGCCCTGAGAAACTGTCTTACAGCCATGCTGGTGTGCATGTCACCATGGCCCTGGAACAGCCAGCCCTCAAACTGTCCCCAAATTGTTTTCTTTCCCTCCATCAACCAGCACAGACACATTTCTGTCTGACCAAGACCACAGCACAGGGTTTACTGAGGTAGCATCACCAATACAGATACTGATGTAACTACTGGAGGGGTTTTTTGCAGCTGTTCAGACAGAATAAAATTATATTAATTCCTCGTGAAATCCCTTTAAAGATTTGTATGTCTAAATACTACTCAGCAAGAGTTGCAATATTAATAATTTATTATGATAGCCAGATAATTTCTGTAGAAGATTCATAATAACACCTATACCGGTTCATTACCTTTTAATGGTAAAATTCTAGGGATGGTGATTTGGGTATGTAGCCTTTAATAAGGCCTAATATAAACACTTGACATCTGTTTCTTTCACCTTCCCTGCCTCTCATTCTAAATTATCTGTCATAGCAATTCCTGATTCAGGCTCTCTATAGGGCTTTACCCTCGTTTCCATTTGAAAACCTTAATTTCAGTAGGTGGGCTGAAAATTCCTGTACTTCTAAAATTGCCACCACTCTACTTATGAAGCCTAGTTAATGGCATCTCTCCACTTTCATTATTCAGCTCATAAACTATCAATAAGCCTAAAAGAAATTACACAAAGGGTGCAAAAAGGAGAGTATTTTTATTACTCCAAAAGAATATTAATTTGGTTAAAAAAAAAGCTGTGGTTTTGGGTTTTTTGGGGTTTTATTTGGTTGGGGGTTTTTTTTGTTTGTTTTCTTGGGGGTTTTTGTTTGGGGGGGTGTTGGTTTTGGTTTTTGGTTTGTTTTGTTGTGGTTTTTTTATTTTTATTATTTGGCAGGGGTTTTTTGTGGTATTTTTGTTTGGTTGTTATTTTTTTAACCTTTGTGTTCCAGTTGCTACTATTCATAGTAGCACATTTCCTTTCTCTTTGGCTCATGGTGAATAACAGAGATCAATTTTTTAGTTAAGGAACCAGGAGTCATGATCTAATTATTAAGAAAAGACTATAGAAAGTTTATTCAGAAAATCAGATCACAGGTCAAAATAGGGCAATAAACCTGCAGCATTTAAAAGTATGAAAATAAAACACAGAGAGGAAGAAACATTAAAATGGGAATACAAAGAAAAAGACAGGACAAGCCATAGTAATTAATTAAAGAGTAAATGGCAATTTTCATTCGGTTGTCTTGAAATACATTTTTAGATACTTATTAAAGATTTGTTTGTTGTTTGGCAGGGTGTCATTTAGTTTTTTCAATAATTGTTCACTTTTTCACTGAAAAGTCATCTTCTCTTTTCACCTTTGGGTTTGAATGTACACACTCCCCAAGGCTGTGCCAAATCTAAAACCTTCTCTAAGGACTCTTTAAACTTTGACAAACTAAGCATGCCAGAGGAATACCTGCCAAGGTGAATAGGTGGATAAGAAATATTTTGTTTGTTTTTCTGTAATTTACTTCCATAGGAAGATCTGCAAACCTAAACTGTTAAATTTAAGCAGAGGTCTAAGCAAAAGTGATCCAGTTTTACCTGGTAGGAAGGAAGTCACAAACAGATCATGTTTGTTGTTAATAGAAATTATATCAGCTCAGGCCTCTAAAATCAAACTGACTTTATTAGAAAAGCCTCTCAAAGGATTTCACAGACTCAAAGATTCACAGAACAGCTGAGGTCAGAAAGGAATTCTGGAAGTCATCTAGTCTGATCCACTCCTTCTCAGGCAGGGCTGTCTTGAACTAATTATTAAAAATCATTATTAGGAAATATTTTTAAATTTACCCTCTGTTTATGCACATTTCAGGATTCAGTATCTATGTGTTTATTACATGGTTTGAACAAAAAAATTTAGACATAATTAAATTTTACAGTAACCCAAATATCATTTTGAGATCCCAAATATAATTTATTACATGTTATCTAAGGATTTTGTCTTATTTTGTTTCTATATTGGGATTTCAGTTTTCGTTAATTTTCTTCATTTGTCTAGAAAGATTTTCTTTTTTCTACTTCAATTTAGTATATATATATATATATATATATATATATGACAATATTGTTTACTTTGAGACTGTTTCTGTGCACACATCAAGTATTATAGTGGCAGAGATGTCACTATGAAATAAATGCCTCAGCTTTTACTTTAAAATCTGAAAAGGCCTCAGTCGCAGTCCACGGGATGGCTTTGAATCACAACAGCTTCTCACTGTGAGAAGCAAAGAGGATGCAGAAAATTATCATGTGTTCTGCAATGGTGGAGAATGAGAAGGGCACAGCAACTTACCAGTTTCATTAAGCTATATCTATATGTATCATAAACTATTGATCCTACCAAACCCTTATCTCCTCCTTTCTGTCAATTCTGGGGACTTAAATTGGGTCTGAATGACCACACAAAATTATGATCTATGTATTTAAATAAATTAATTTTAACAGCTTGTTTGCAGTTTTACTGTGATTTTCAGAATGATGTACTTTACAGATAAATTCAGAATAAAATACAAAATGTTACCTTCATAAGTGCGCCAAATGAATTTCTCAATCTCTTATTTTCTAGATAGTAGAGTTTGTGTCATTTTTGAAAGTAGGATTGTAAAGCATTTTAAGAATTTTAATTGTAGCTATTTTTCACAGAAATAATAAAGTAAAACTGCTCTTCTTTTTCCCTCTGAATTTTCAGAAATATCATATGGCAGTTTTATCACCAATTTTTCAACATCCTGTAATATCCAATTATCAATAGAAAAACCATTACAAGGCCCTGGTCAAGGAAGCCTTCAATTTTTGTAAGTCAAAGTATTGAATTGATTTGTAGGATATTGATTTTTCAGCTAACACCTTTCACATAAATATTAATGCAAAAAATTGCAGTATTTTATATTTAGTCAAATACTGCTGCAGTTTGTTCCCATCAAAGAAGTCCATTTTTCCCCCTATTTTTTTCCCACTTCTAAATGCTCTGTCCTCTTCCTTCCTTATGCACTCAACTGCAATTGAACAAGGTAAAACATATAGGAGCACAACATTATTGTTCCCCCATCTAGGTACGCTTCTGTAGGAAAACTCATTAAAACTTATGACTATTCAATGAATTATCACAAAACAATTGAAGACATTATTTCATGGACAGAGTTTTAAGGGTCTGAGAAACATTGCTGGACCTTCAATCTCTTGGTTTCATGTAGGAGTCTGGTAGCTTATGAGATAGAAGCACACAGTTCATTGTGGCATGCATTTCTTTCGGGGTGTATGTTCTGTTCCATATATGTTAAAGATTGAGAAATGTAAAACTGAGCACATACATTCACCTTGAAATCACTCCCTTTTACCATTTCTGTGCATCATGATAATTCTTTTTGGTAGAGTTTATTTCAAATGAACAGAGAATGTTCTAAAGAATCTATATTACGATACAAATTCATAATACAATAATTTAACTGAAATTATTAAAATTCATGCAAAAGCAATGCTGTATTTTATTTTAAAACCTCAAGTGTTTATTTTTCAAACCAGCTCAACCTTTGTAAATTCAAATATTTCAGTTCCACTTTGATGTAGTATAGATATTATAAAGTGACAAACGCCCTCCCAAAAAATCAGGAAACACAAAACACCTTCTTGAGGAGATTGTGCCTAATACTTTCTGGACTACATGAGTGAACTGGCAGTCTTTGAAAGCAGGTAAGAAGTGAAAGCTTAGTATGGCTGAGATAACAAGTTGGGGAGTGCATTGTTTGTCTACTGGCGCCAAGCAGTATTCTTAAGATTAGTGGTCCTAAATCTTTCATTCATGGCATTACAAACTGACCATCATAATCCATTCATTAAAGCCCTACCAAAGAAAAGGATAAGAAACTAAACAGCTATGTTCAAAAACCTTAACATGACAATTTAAGTATCTAAATGTGCACAAAGTCATATTAAGCAAACCTTAGGATGTTTTGGACTAGAAAGACTTTTGCAAGCTCAAATCACTTTGTAAATTGCCATCTCCTTCTTTCCTTCTCCTCCCTCCTCTCATGATACTCTCACAATAACAAAAGGGATTAGCTATGCAATCTAAAGTGAATCCACTTTAAGGGCATAGTTAAATTCAGAGTAACTAGCAGTCAGTTTCAGGGCACGTCAACCATTAATTTGGAAGCTGGTCCTTATAAATGAATTGATCCTTGGTTTTCTCTTAAGGAATAGTATTACTTAATATGAGGAAAACAATCCTGTAATGTAAATTCATATGTCCTCTGCCATATTTTTTATATTCTCTTATCAATTCCTGAACTGAAACCAGTCCCCACATATAATGAAAAGGGGTCCTCTTTTATACCCCAGTAAGTGAGAGCATACCAGTTTCCCAAATAGACCTGTATCTAGAAGTTTATCTACAGCTGTGCACAGATTTTTCTAAGGAAGGTGTGCACCTGGGCCTGCAAGGGGCTGTGCTAAGTTCCAGTGTTCTCAGTACCAATGCCTGCCTAAATAATTAAATGGACTTACAGGTCCTCATGTGGCATTAGACATTCTCCAGAGAAGATACAGGTTTGCCTACCATCACTGCACTAGGAGGCTGACAGTAATGTGCTCAGAATAGGTGCCCGGGCTCCTTACTAAGATTTTCAATGACCTCCCTATATGGCCTGGGGTCATACAGACAGATGGGTCATACAGACAGGCCAGTATTCCTAGCTCAGATTTTGGAGAACTGTGTAATCATAACATGCGAGAATTAGTGCTCAAAGTGATTTCTTTTCTTTGAAAATTCTAGCCCCATATTTTAAAAGCAGAATACATTTTACAAGTAGGCTTTCCTTAGAAACAGTGTTATAACATCTTAGTACTAACCAAAAGCCTGTAATGAACAGCTTTATTTCCTAATGTCAGATTTCCTAATGTCAGGGCAATATGAAGCCATAATTCTCTAAGAAAAATATTTAAACTTTTCTCCAGATCAGGAGGCAGTGCAATCAGTGCAAAAGTTACCAATAAAAGAGTTCTTGAGCTAGGAGTTATGAGAGTAACTGAACGAAGTACAGTCTCCTAGCAGCATAGTTTCATCATCTTTCCTATTTCTCTGTGCCATACCCTTTAGAGGTCAGACTTCTAACTCCTTTAGACGTCCATCTACTTAATTCTATTTCCATTCACCCATGACAGCTCTACATGCTCCACAATGAGAAAGAAATAGCCAAATGAAATGCTTAGATTTAGGATTCTACTGTAGTTTACTAAAAATTAGTGCAATCCAATAAGCAAATTTTCATTGTAGATCACAACTATATGAGTTTGGATGGTTTTTTTACCTTTTTTTTTTTACTTTTGCCCTTTTTTTTACTTTTGCATATAAAGTTCTCTGAAATTGGGCTGTTTCCTTGATTTTGAAATTGAAGAAAAATAGTAGTGGTGAAATATTCTCTTACATTGAAAGTGAAAATATAAATTATTTTCATTTTATATAATTTAATTTGAGATTTTAATTTGAAATTGCATTGTTTCCAATAATTAACTTTTAAAACTAATTTAAAATTATTGCTTTAATTAAATAGAACAAATTTTTTTCAGTTACTTGGGAAATTTTTTGAGATTTTGATAACCTGGTAGTGCTTGGTTATTGAAGATAGTCCTACTGTCCATAGATAGTTAATAAATAACATTTTAAATTCAAACTATGAGACAGAGATAATAAAAATTTAATTTTTTTCTGCAGGAATGTTTCTAAATCCTCTTAGAAAAGACTACATTACCCAAATCATCTCAGTCCTAGCTCCTGCTGTATAAATTTGCTCATTCAATTACATATTTTTCAGTTCTAGTCTTTCTAACAGAACTGTTGTCTTCAAAGATTTCAGACTAATGACCTGACCAGCTTTAGTGATTTTTAAACATGACAGTAACTTGAAGTTATTATGCAGTTATCCTGTTACTCAGGGTAGATAGGCATTTGAGACCCAGGAGAAGATTAGCGTAAGAGTAGACACATATTTACAAGCTTGTGTCTTTTCCTGTGATTCATCCTATCTTTCTGGATATACAAGGAGTGTAGCCAGATCCTGGGACAAGATGGATGGACAGATATCGTGTATATATGGATGATAGCTGCATGATAAATAGTGGAACCATCCCATGTATTTATATCCACCTTTGACCATCTCATCTGCCCTTTGCCTACCAATTAATCTTCACCATGATGACTTATAAAATCTCAACTCCTTGAAACATTTCAGTCAGTTATATCCTGCCCCCTTTGTTTTCCCCCACATTCATCCAGCAAAATGAGAGAAGATTGTTACAGTATGAAAAAGGAAATTAATACAGAAGTGACAAAAAAGTCAGTAAATTTTCCTATTTCCACAAATGTGAAAATTGAGTCCTGTCTTCCTATTTTTATTTAATTTAGAGATATTTTCAATGATGATAAAATTGAAGTTGATAAATTTATGATAATTTAATTAGTTTTAAGTATAATTAATTCTAGAGCTGGGCATTTTTATTCCCTCTGTTCCCAGAGGAGAGAGGAAGGTCAATCTATGGAAAAATTAATATCACCTGGTTTAGACTGTTATTTTGAAACAAGAAAAACAAGAAAGAAAATTCAAACACAAAGTTCATTAATTTTGTAGTTTTCTTTCCAACTTGTTCTTTTGGGGTAGAATTTTCAATAAAAAGAATCAGTCATAAAATTCTCCAGTGCCACTGAGACCTATTTTCTTACACTTGAAAGTCATTGAATTCTTTGATTCTGCCTAGTCTGACAGAAGTATTTGGAATATGAAGTTAACACCATCTTTTATATGGGGCTTATTCAAGAAAATATTCAATTAAAAACCCAAAAGTTTGGTAACTTATGAGTGAAGATTGCAGGTAGCAAGATGCTCTAATAGGCATTCCTTCTAACAATCCAAAACTTTTTTTTTCAAAAAAGAATAAAAAGTTCCCCGCCTGTGAGTTTCCAGGATCACTCAGTGGTGGCTACTAATGCAAAAATTAAGCCTCTGATTCAGTGGCTGTCACAAGCTTAGACTTTGTTTCATGTCTCCTGTCTCAGTTGCTGTTTGCTCTATTATTAGATGATGGCAGCAATGAAATAAAACTGCCTAAAAAGGTATGTGGAGAACTCAGCACTGAGATGTTTTCTTGCTCTTGACTGCATCTTGAAATATTTGCACTATTCTTTCTAAGGAAAATGATGTCAAATTGTTTGTGGATTTCTGATAAAACTACAACCTAAAAAGATTTCAAATGGAGTAGTAGAGCATAAGAACATACACTTTTGAGTATTGTCCATTCATATTTCAATCTATGTCTCTAAGCCGTGAAACACGTCTGGTTGTTTCTGAAGAATTTTGTCAGTAATATTGGTGTATTTATGACTTTTAAATTAAACACAGTCCAAATTTGACTGAACATTTTTGTACTTATTTGTTTAGGTTAAATATTTCTGAAAGTGATATTGGCTCAAGAGAAAACCCCTATATTCTCATATTAGAATAGTTCATTCACAAAAAGACATATACTAATCAAAATACACAAATTTAATTTCAGAGGACTGTCAACTCACACCAGTTTAACTATGAAGGTGCAACATATAAGCAAGTTCCACTTTACACACTCCCTGAGAAGTTAGTTTTCTTTAAAAACTTCTTCAGTATGGTCTAACAGTACTCCTGTTGGGAAAACTTATGCTAATTTAGATATTAATTTTTAACAATTAAAAATTAAGTCCCCTGCTGAGTAGCACAGTTTTGTTCATGTTGCATGACGAAATCAGTAAAACAGAATTGGCTGTTCTATTGAGACACAAGAAAATAAATGTATTTAAACTTTGTTTGAAACTCTTCAGACTGCCTTTACGTCCACACAAGTCAAGAAAAGAACATGCACGTGCATGTGCTTCTATCAGGGATTTCAAACAGTAAATTTTGATATATAAGGTCCCTTCCAACCCTAACCATTCTGTGATTCTATGATGGCATAAGCTTGCCGAAGACAAACTCACTCAATATGTAAAGCACCATTCAAAAGGTTGGCTGGCTGCTGAATGCCAATGAACATGCTGCAACTGCATTTCCCTTTTGGAGGTGCTTACTCCATAAATAAATAAATGCTGATGGTGAAAATGTATTTATGTTTTCCTGATCACACCCAAATCATGAATGGTCTAGAGACTGATCACAGAACCACCAGTCCTGGGAAGGAAGAGGCATCCTTCCAGTGTGGGCCAGTGGCTGCCTGGGCCAATACACTAGATTTGAACTGGAAACTTCAGAATTAAACGGGGTGTTATGTTGTCACTTGAACTAAGTGCATTACATCTACACTTCAAGTAGATTTTCTTTTCTCTGTGTATTGGATAAAATGAAGTCTGTCATATGAGATCCAACAAGATACAGCATGATATAACTCCATCTTAATGGCAAAAGTAAAAGACATTAGTCCTTAAAAGAATATATTTTAGAAACCAAAGTAATCTTTGACATTTTAACAAACTACTGCAACACAGAAAGATCAAGCAGTAACACAAAGACTCGTTATGAACTGTGCAGCAGTCATTAGGCCAGAATGTGTAGGAGAGCTTGCTTTATTAAGCCAGGGAAATCAGGCAGCATTTTGGGATTACTGTACCTCTCATTCATTTTAAGTATGTCATGAGTACTTCAGCATCCCCCTGGGCAAGATGTGCAGACAGACAAAAGCCTCTTCCTTCTTAAGTTCCAACTTTTTCTGACATCACTGATAAGAAACATCTTTGAATAAATTCTAAAATATAGGGCAGATGCTTTTTAGTCCTTCTTCTCTCCACTGAGAAGCCAGAGTCACAGCTATGGGCCCATCAGTATGTGCAAGTGGGAAAAATGGAGCACTTGCAAGAGCAATTAAGTGCATGTACAATTATAAATGTGTCTAAAACAGAAGACTAGTTTTGTTTTTTTATACTCTCCAGACATTTCAGAGTAAAAGTGCCTCACTCAGTTTGTAACATAACTATTTTTAAATATAATAGTGCAACCTCAGCTACACTGAAAAGAACTGTTTCCACTGGCAAGAGATAGAAAGATGAAACACTCAAACCTTTGTTTCAAGTATTTGTCTTAAAGCCTGTTATTAAGAGATAAGAATGTATAAATTCAGGTACTTAGCAGAAATTCCAAACAAACAGTGGTCCACTGTCAATAGTATTTCCAAGGGTGCCTGAAAGAGCTATGAGAAAAAAACAAAATTCATCTCCCCAGCTGGTACACCTGGGGTTTCAACTTTTCATCTGAGGTTGAGTCAGTGGTGCCAGACAGAGATGAAGGAGTGACAGAGAACTCCTGGGGTAGCTGGGCCTTTTGCTTGAAGTAGGAAGGATGAGCTGGGACTATCCTGCCCTTCCTGCCCCAACTCTTTTAAGATACTAGCCTGTTCCAGAACATAGGAAAAATGAGAGTCCCCAAGGCATAGCTTTTCCACTGCCACAGAGTTTAAATGAGCATTTGCTCCCTTGTGCCAATAGCACAAAAATGCTGGGCCACATCCCCAGCTGGATTACAATTGAAATATTCTATAAATTAGTGTAAAGATCATGCATATAATCTAGAACCTTATACACCATCCCCATAATTATACTATTCCAAATATTTTTAAAAATAAAATTCAGATAGTAAATTCTGATTGTTTCCAGTTAGAAAAAAAAAACAGTTCCAGTTGCAATAATTCAGGTCAAATGCTGAGTTCTTCAAAAGCCTTGCTTGCAACAGAAATTTCAAAGAAAAAATTCCATATCACATAAAGACTTTTAGATGATGTGACTTATCAGCTGTATGCATAACAGGATCAACTGTTTCCATTAAAGTATATTCATCATTAAAAGGCAATTTTTTCTGTATTTATCTGTTTGCTTTTCCTCTATTTGAAAGCATAAAAATGTAATCCAAGACAAAAATCAACTTTTTGGAAATAGCATAGACCTCCCAAGGTATGTATTTTATTCAGAGTGCATTTTATCAGGGGAAAATATCATGGTAAGAGAAGTTCTAAGAATATCAGGGCTGCTTTTAGTGTAAATGTAATTGTGCAAATTAATTCAAATATCTTGATATTGCAAATAAATGTTCTGCTACTTACCAAAATTTTAAAAACTCGATAACAACATTAATGAAATCAATAAGCACAGGGAAATACTATTTGTGTACTTCTCAGCAAAGCAAAGAGTGTTGGTTTAGTTTTCACTAAAGAATGTATCTTTGTCTTTCAAAAAATTTCTCTCACCCAAAGAAAGGATGTCATATGCTTAAGAACAGACATGACATCAAATCTGACTGAAAATTTATTTTCTCACATGTGGAGGAACTGTTCTGTTTAAGTTAGTGAAAGGGTGAACAGAGGAAGCAAAGCAAAGACACATCTGGTATATTTTTTCACATGGTACATGTAAATTAAAAATGGGAGCACCAATGTGCAAATGCTTGTAAACCATACTGCTGTACAGTTTTAAATTGTGTCTGGAAATGAAGTAATCTGTATGAGTAAAAATTAATGATTTAGCTAACTATAAGAGCAGATCTCAGTGCTATGTTTGTGGCACTATTTCCACAGTTTCCTAACAGTTTTCATTATTTCCAATAAAAAAAGACATCTATTTCATTCATGGCCTTTCCCTCTGGGTGCAAATCAGGCTGTAGCTAAATTCAGATGTATGTATGAACAAGTAAATAAATGAATAAAACATTTCAAGTTTTGGGTTGTTAGACTTTCTGCAACCCTTACACTCCTGGAAAGATAACTGCAGCTAACCTTTATAAACAAGAGATTTCCTTCTCACAGTTCATGCACTGATATTGTTTTATGTTAGCCTTTTCCAGCTGCCTCTCTGTGGTGAATGGCTGCTCTTAACACTTGCTGGAAATATTCTGGGAGATTGCAAATACCTTCACGCATTTTGAGAGCAAGTTTGCTGAGTGGTGATCACAACTTCCCTGAAATAAGCTTTCCTAATGTCTGAGCAGTAGAAAAGCTACCCTTCTAAATGCTGGACAATGACATTAATGATTATTTTGCCTTTTCTTATATTCAGGAGTGGATAATGCTGGATCTTCACTTAAATATTTGCAAATATTAGTCCCAACCAGGCTGACCTTGGAGATCTAATTTAAAATGCCCATCTTTAGGATTCTGTTAAGACACATAAGCTGTTTTCCAGGCTAACCATTTGGGAGATGACCCATTCATTTATGCCAGAGGCAATCGGTGACACTCATCAGCTCAGGATGCCAGGCTTGGGCAGGTGGCAGCACTCCTGACACAACAGCTGAGCATTAGCTGACTTGGGATCTGTGCAAAATGGTTGGGGTTAAGAGATGGCACAACTAGATTAAGGGAAAGGCATTCTGCTGAGCTCCCCAGTTCCTTGAATCATTTGATCCTGTCATAATCTCTGCCTGCAAGAAAGCTGAGCGACAACAGTTGCAAAGCAAAGCTGGTAAAAAGTAGTCAGAAGATATGAAGCAGCAGCAGCCAATGCCAGAGTGTGCAGGCAGCCCAATGCATGCAAAAAAAAAGGATGGATTAGGCATTTGTTTCTACAGAAGAGCACACCTGGCACCTATTGGTGCTCAAGAGAGCTGAAATGGGATGCCAGCACCATCCTGAAAACAAGGCATGTGATGGAAATGTAGTGTAGGCCCTTCTGCATCCCTGGAAAGAGCCCACAACTGCAGAAGGCCCAGCTTGTCTCTGGGATAGAAGACTGAGCTGCTGCTCCATGGGATGAGCTGAAGAAGACAGACCTATCAGGGTGTTGCTCAGACCAAGTGGAGAACATTTTGAAGTTCTAAGAATTTATCATGTTACCGTCTGGTAACACCGTACACCGACTTCGTCACTTGCTCACCAGTGGGATGGAGGAAAGAGTAAAAAACAAGAAAACTCATGGGTTAAGATACAGATTGTTAACTAGGGAAAGCAAAAAGTCACACATGGAAGCAAAGCAAAAGAAGAAATTCATTCACCTCTTACCATCACCATGCAGGTGTTCAGCCACCTCCAGAACTCAGCTCTCCATCATGCATAAGGACAACTTGGGAAGAAAAATGCCATCACTCCAAACATCCTCCTTCCCTTCCTGCTTCCTCCCTCAGATTTTTATACTGTCTGTGATGCCATATGAGGTGAAATATCCCCATGCAATCCCAGCCTTATCACTTCTGGTGTGGGGTGAGGAGAGGAAAGGGCCTTGACACTGTGTGAGGACTGCTCAGCAGTAACTAAAACATCCCCAACTGATCAACACCATTTCTAGTACAAATCCAAAACACAGCCCCATACCAGCTACTGTGAAGAGAATTAACTTTACCCCAGTCAAACCATCACCCTTGTCCAAAGCAGTAAAGAGCTCTGACAGACTTTCCAAAGCAAGAAGCTGTGCCTCGTGACTCTCTTTTTCCTTCTTGGTCAGAGAACCTATTTGCAGTGTAACATGACCAAAGACCAGCACACACTCCAAGCAACACAGCTTTACTGAAGCTATAAACAATCCATTTTAAAGAAATTCATAGCCAACTCTTCCACATTCTGCCACTGTTTCAGCATTTGTGACTGAAAATAGCTTTTCAGGAGAGTGAGTTTTGGTTTTTAATTAAAGCCTAAAGCCTAACTTTTATTAATTAAAGTTTTTAATTAATAAAATATGAGTAGCATATTGTAGAAAACACACATTTACCAGGCATTTCAAAAGCAACTTCATAGAATCACAAAAACCCTATTACTTTTGTGAACACTGGTGCCAGTCCTCGCTTTTTGGTTTCACTGCTGGGAAAGAAACTCCCAGAGAGCCTAAACTTGTGCCACGAGTAATGCAGAAAAAAAATCATAAACAAAAACAGACTTGTAAATCAGGACATTAGAGATTTGCTACTGTGTATGGTTGCACAGTTAAAGACAGGTAGGCTGAAGACTGCTCACAAAAATGAAGTAGCTCTCCACCCACATATTATACCAGACTTCCATGAAGAGGCAACACATGAGCAGAGCTGAGGCAACACATTCCGGAACAGTTTCTGCAGGTCCCTGCCTCCAACACCAACTGAGCATCCATTGTGCCACAAGTGACCAGAGCTCCATTCTTTTGAGCCTGAGCCCAGCATAAAGGCTTGGTTGCAGAGATGACTGCAAGGCCAGCTGGTTTGTGTCAAAGGGCTTTCAAACAGTGTCCAAAGGTTTGGACCAGACTGAGGTTTGGCCTTCAGGAAAACGTTGGTGAGGAATTGAGGAAACTGTTGGGAAAATATGTTCCTGGTAGCTGTCAGCTTTGCCAAGTAATTAACTCATCCCTTACATTCTAAATACAGCATGACTGTGGGAAATAAGAAACATGTATTTAACTTTTAAAAGCTTTTCAGTCTTCTGTATTTCAGACACATGAGCATCTTCTAGTGCAGACATGTTTCTGCAAAAAGTTATCAATGACCTACAAGTGGCTCACATTTCTTAGCTGTCTTTCAAACATTTCTAAAGACTGATGGTTAGAAAGTCTGCAGCAAAATCCCTAGCTTCTTACAGTGTATTAAATGTTCAGTTTGAATATTTTTACATGGATATATTAATTGCATTTTCTGGAAAGCACACAAAAAAAAACAGGTCATATATCAAACAGCTCTGGTAACTAAATCAGCCTTCACTTTCAGCAGTTCTACCTGGTAGTTAGTCAGCTACTTCAGCTCACCAGCACAGGGATGCTTGGCCTCTCTTCTCTGCACCAGGGCTTCAGTGACCTGACAAGCATGCACCTCTTCCAAGGAATGTATTTACATTCACCATCAATAGTATAAAACATAATCACTGAGACAAATTTCCCATGTGTGTTTTAAATAATTTTTGAATGAGTTATTTATGGATTATCTTGCACATATATGAAAGGTTGCAGAGACTTTCAGGAAAGAGAATGTTGTGGGTTTGGAATAAGCATGCAAGAGATTTATCATTTATGTTTTTGCAAGAGGCTTAGAAATATAAAACCAAGATTTTAAATCTCTTCTAGAGCTATTAAAGAATAAAGAAATCATCTCACACACAAATTAAATTTAGAACAGAACTAGAATAATTTAAATGGAGATATGAAAACAATGCTTTCAGTATTTTCGGGAGTGTGATCTAAAACGTACAAATTTTTCTGATTTCTTAATTCTGTTTGCAGAACTTTTGGGGTAATAAATTTGGATGATGAGCATGGATGCATTATGAACAGTTGCACATGTGACTAATGGGGAGGAAGGAAAGAAGCTGGCTATCTAAATACATTTACTCACATGTTAATGTTAGTGTAACTATACTTTACCTAAATCTACAAGCCTGATGCTAAGTCAATGTGAAAAAATTATAAGGTCAGTGTCCAACAGAAAAACCACATAAACACACCCAGCCCCTGAAACAAATCCCAAAATACCATCCAGAAAATAAGAGAAAGGGAAAGTTGTTATAAATCTGACACATGGAATAACATTTTTGGAATATTTGATGGAACCTACTAGGTGAGGTCACCGAAAGTCTCCATCTTACTCCTAGTTCTTCTTTAAAGGTAACATACAGTCTCATTGATTTAATGCGCTTATAGCTTCAGGAAGATTGTTTTAAAAGTTGCTACCTTTTCAGATGCATATCATTCCTATCAAAAGTGTCCATAGTACTGAGAAGATTACAGTAAATTACCCTGTACATTCTTACTTTTCCAGATTTTGAATGCTATTTCTGAGGGGACTACACAATGTAAGCATTGATTAACAATGTCTTTTTACCTACCACAGAGGCTAAGCATGGATAAGACTACTTGAAAGGAGGAGTAAAGAACACTAGAAGAAGCTGAGACTTCATGTAACAACCTAAATTTTAAGCATCAAATTTTTGTCCAGATCTTCAGAAAATGAGGTTAAAACTTTCTGCTGACATATGGTGTAGTAAATTTTAATAAAGCAAATATATACACATTTGCAGCTACTGTGTAAAATCAAGAAGAAACAAGTTTTTGAACTTTCATCACTATTTTTTTGCTCAGTAGGAAATAAGTGGCTTTATTCTTGTTGGGTGAGCTGGTGAAATACTGGAATTGTTATGTAAGTAGGGGATATGATGTTCCAAAAGGTCATATTCTGTTCAGACTTTGGTTTTCACTTCTGACAGTCAAAGATCATTGAGGCTTCTTCTTGTGAGGGATGGTTTTAAAATCCTTAGTTTGCATGGCAGGTCCAAGAAGTGAAGTTTCACCAAGAAGGAGAAGTTTCATCTTTTTAAAAAGGTGTGAAAATTACTGTAAAACCTTTGTTCCAGGCTGTACAAAGTAAGCGGGTTGTCCAGCTAGTGCTAAGCAAAGATTTATCCTGGACAAGTATTTAGCAAAGTCACATCTTTAATATTTTCCTGTTGGTTTACATGACATCCTCCATAGGATGGCAGCTCTCATGAAAACTGTTAGGAGATATTTTGCCTTCCTCAAACAGTGAGCATTGGTTACTTCCATACTGGGATCTAGTGCTCAAAACATGATACTGCGATGTTTACTTTTGCAGGTTTTAATTTCTTTTTTGCTCTTTCCCAAGACAGTATCCTTGAAAGGCATCCAGGTGGTTCCAGCAATTATTATTCTTCATATTTTTAGACATCTTGAAATCCTTCTTATCTGTCCACTTCTTCCATTTTAGGTATAGGATATTCTCAAATTATGTAAAACATTAAAAATAAGAGACACAATCTTTCCACATCACTTGGGTCAAATATATAAAATATAAAATATATTCTCCATATTAATACTCAAAGTAAAATGCAGCAAAGGATTTCTCTATTGCTATTCTAGGATCAATGAGAAGTCTTATTTACAGTTACAGAAAATCTCTAAAGTCTAATTTTATAAAATCACAAAATGGTGACTAATTGGACAAAATAAGGATTCTTAACATAGCCTGAGCCAGTTTGAAACTTCTATGATGACTGGGCCACTATTCTTCCCAAGTCCTGTTTGTTTTTGGTTGCTAGAGTGAAATATATGTGTCAATAAATAGCCAGATGGGTATCAGTGATGAACTGATAATATCAGACCCCATAGCAATTGACCTTCTCTAAAGGTGTCATGTAGCTATTAAACAGCCTGAGGGAAGGAACAGAATAACTAGTCTGTTGCAAGGTGCAACTCTGAGTCTGGATTCAACATTGTTTATTGCCATTTCTGACTTTCTGGCTTTCCAATAGGATCAGAACAAATGCAGATCATTTCTAGAAATGCAAGCATTTCTTAATCTCAATCCTTAACACTATAAAATAATTTTATTTTTTTATGGTCAAAGGCATTTAAATTAAATATTAATTGATTGAAAGAGCCTCTGTTTCATTATTTGTCAAAGTCAGGTAAAATACCATGTTAGAGAAAGATTACGAGCTGAGAATACCAGAGGTGAATGACTAAAAAGAAGTCTAATGAGTAGAAAAAAAGAGTTATCAAGGTTCTCATTCAAACTAATAGGGACTGGAGAACTTTGCAGATTTGTGCCATACAGTAATTTTTAATTGCTGCATCTTATTTCCTAATAAGCCAAAAAACTCAACTAGGAGTCTTTTTTATGTAAAAACATTTGATTTTTTTCCCTCTCTTGATATTATTATCTGTTGAGAATGGTTTTATTGCTTCAGGTGTATTAAAATTCCCATATTAAATGCTCCTGCTTAATTTGCATATATTACATATTTTGGTCAATAAATATAAACTTCCTTAGCAATGTGCAGTGTTGCAGTAGACAAAGTGTCACCCACAGTTTTATCAGTAATTTCTTGCATTTGCCATTAATTACTTGATAAGATACAGTTTGTAACTACTGTTTAAGAAATTACAAGGACAAGCAACACCAGTTTTGGTTAACCAACGTTGGGTTGCAATGAGTTAACTGGATCATTGTTTCTGGGGCTGTTCATATCCCCAGACTTTTCACAGCCCTGGCAGAGGCTGACTCTGTAATAAGTCTCACATTACACGTGGATTAGATTTGTAGAAATCCTGTAACTCAATAGGTACCTGCCTATTCTCTCCTGGCGTCAGGCTGCCTGCGCTACTTTGCTCTGTAGACATACCTGGCATTCCACCCGTGCCTCCTCGCTGGCTAAGTGGGCTGGAGCCTGCCTACCAAAACATTGGGGTATTGTTGGGAAGGGGAGACCCCCTTGACAGACGAGCGAAGTGTGAAGTTAGTCTTGCAATGCCTTATTACCTTCCTATGAAGTATACACGCTGCTCTTTTAAACTTCCTTTATGCTGCAGTAATGCGGGAAATGAGATCTGCAGAAGCGCTTGGGAGCAGCGAGGGGGTGGAGATGTGCTGTAGGCAAGGACAAAGCCAGTCCTGAAACCTTCCGCCTTCCCCCCAGCCACCACCGCAATGTTTGTTTACATTGACTGAGGAAAAAAACAAAAACATATTTGTCAGTGCATGAAGGATGTGAAATGGCTTGATTTCTGGGAATTGTGCCAGGTATTATAAACCATTTTATTTTAACACCCATTCTTCATTTTACTGCCTACCATTTGCTTAGCAATTAGAGAGAATTAGGATTTTCAAAACATTTGAATAAGATTAGAGCACCCATTTGCGGCGTTTAGGACTTTTAAACTGAAACAGCTATCTCACTAATGAAAACAGAGTCATGTGATGTTTAAATAACAAAAGGAAAATTCTCAGTTGGTCACTAAGAGTTTATGGTTTATATCCTGCAAATCTTTAAATAAATTACAGTGAAGCTTACAATAAAGCTTATAGAAGTATTATCAGACCAGATGATCAGCCAACCTACTAACTTTTCATTGGGCTTTTTACATATTTGAATGTGAGATTTTTTTTTTCTTTTTTCCTTTTTTTTCGTACTTGTGAAATTTGAGATCCATAACAACTCTTTCCTCCTCTTTCAGCAGTTCATCTCATCCTGGAAGATAATGAAAAGACTCCTAGTGATTTCATGCAGATGTGTATGTGATTCTAAGCTAATAATAGCATTTAACTTTAAATGTTAATAAAGTCTATGGCTTATATTAACACTAAAGTGTCCTATTTTTTTAAAGAAGAAAAATTTTTGTAATGGATTGCCATCACAGAGTGTATGGGAGCAATTTTTGCACAGAGACATCTGCTTCAGAGTTTTGGCAAATGTTTATATTTATGTCTTGAAGTTCATGGCTAAAACTTCCGAGTTCAGTGAGATTTTACCTCAATCATCAGAGAGAATTGTGGAAAGATTGGTGGGGACATTATTTTGTTTCCTAGAGAGCTGCCAAGTTTCTTACTTAAGCATTCAAGAGGACTGCAGGCATGTCCTTTCCAAATGCTGCAGTGGAGGTAAATTCCTGCCGTCCAAGTAGTCCCTCCTGCCTTGCCAAGTGTCAGTGGACTGCAATGATTTCTGCCTGAGTGATGTGCCCAAACAGCCTCCATGGGAGGCAAATGACTCTGCACGAAAAGGGTTTGCAAGGAACAGTTGCTAGCATCAGAGTATTCAAGAGTGTTGCCTGTGCAGGTTTTTATCTCTGTCCTCTCAGTCCATTTCATTCTCCCTATATTTAGAAAGGAAACTCTTTAGGCTTCACAGTAGTATTTTTTTATTTATTTTGTATTTTTATATTATTTTATATCATTATTTAAAATACTTTTAAACCTTCTACTGTGTTGATGTATTATTATCTTAGTAGGGATAGGTTCAGAATGAGTTTTACCTATGAGATTTTGAAACACACCTTTGGAAATAATACCCATGTATAGGAATTACTTATGATTAATAAGTAATACAAATGAATATTTTTCTCTTAAAATAATTATATCTCTTATTGCTCACTGGTCACTCAGCAAATCAAACTATAGAATAAAGTCAACAAGGTTCAAAATAAAATAATAACCTTCAGTACCTTTTGTTTCTTTTAATTGAGTTCACTATCCCAGAAATAGAGAGAGATCTGGTGGTTTTCTCCCCCCACTATTTCTACTCTATGCAAAATATTTCTGTTTTCATGCTCCTTTTATTACAGCATATAACTTCCTTTTACATCACACAGTTAAGAGCAGTTGATGTTGCTTGGGGGGTAATGCAACTAACAAAGCCTGATTCCTACGGTTTGTCCAGCAAACCCCTCCAGTTCTACCCTCAAAGCCCAGCAGCTCCTTTCTGGTCCCCGGTCCCTCCTGCCTTCACCCACAGGCAGCAGTGCTGCAGCTGGTTCCCCAGCCTTGTGCTGCCTAATTAGCCAGCCAGCACCACTGTGACGTTTGGCAAACAGCCTGCTGCCAGGCTCAGGCTGCTCCTCAATAGCAGCACTGATTTGGATCTTCCCTGTTTGCATCTATTTTCATGAAATTTAGACAGATATTTTCTGCTACGCCCCGCCTTTTGAATTTGCTTGAATATAGCCATTAACAAAGAAAGAAAGGGCAACCAGGAGGCAAACAACACAGTTGTATAAACCAGATTTCTGAATTCAAACTAAAAACCATATATGCAGTAATGAAGGTCAGGCTGTGGTCTCAGTCCGAACAGTTAACATGAGGGTGTTCAAAATTCAACCAGCTTCAAGGAGTTTTTCTTCCTTATTAGTTCAGTGGCACAATTTTCATGCCAGTTTCCTGCCAAGCAAATTGCAGAGGGCTTGTACAACTGAAAGAGCTTGAGTCTGAGTCTCTGGTGACAAGCTTGCTGCAGCTCCAATCAGGGCTTTATAGCTTCCTAGAAAAAATAACAATGCTGCCAATTGTAACAAATGTGAAGTGTCTCTTTGACATGAAACCACTGCCTATTAAAATGAGCCAAAAATATGACCGTCTCACAGAAGACTCTTTTTTATCAGCTGAACGCTTCTCAGCACATCACTTGGGTCAAATTCAAATGTAAAATCATGGTAAAATCCAACCTAAAGGAAACAAACTGTCAAGAGTCTTGTATAATACTCAGTGAGTCCTCTTCTTTTAAGGCTAGTACTTATGTAGTTTTCTTGACAGTAAAATGTAAAGAATCTCAACAATGGCAGGGAATGCAGGATGAAAAGTCCCTTTTTCCATTGCAATATTTCTGCTGAAAAAGCTTTGTTATGCTTTATGAATTCCTTTAAATAAAAAAGTCTATGAGCAGTATTTTGAATGAAATATTTTTTCAAGGTTGAATGCCAGCTCTAGCCCCACTCAAATAGGAGAAATTACTACCCAGCGGTATGCCAAATTACTTGTTAACTGTTTCAGCAGCAGGATACAATGATTCCTTATACTAGGTTTGTTGTAGCTTTGTTAGACACTTTCATGCCTCTAATTTCTGAAACCTACATTATCAGAAGCAGTTTTCTGTCACTGAATTCAGTTCAAAAGCCAACAATTCAACTAAATTATTACAGCTGAGTATGTTTCTCAAACCTATAGATACAATTTACCGATATCTAGTGTTTATTAAGTGTTTGAGTAAAAATAGTTAAAAATAAATATACACATATAATTAGTTTTTGCCTAGATAACACCATTGGGAGACTATTATTGGAACTAAGTAGGTAAATTTAAGTGACTTTGAGTTCTGGGTTTCCCCAGAAATTGCACAAGAGAATCTAACTGTAGCCATGAATGCTCTAAATTTTGCACTTTTAATGAGTTTTTGTGCATAGGTTGAATAAAACTGCATTAGGTTAGCAACCTGTAATGATGGGAAAGAGTCTTGTTTAAAAATGCTACAGGTGACTAAATTTCTACAGAAACCTATTTTTACTATCTCTTTTCTGATTATCTGATTTTGTACCTTTACATTACTGACAATCTGTATGAGCAGCTTGGAGCCACAGTTGTGCCAGGTCTAATGGGACTGAAATTACAGTGCATTAGCTACACACCAGAAATCTCCACCCGAGTCTCATCCTGCATCTTCTTCACACTTTTAAAGCCCAACTTTCTGTCACAGGGTTTCCAGTTTGACTTTTCCCGGGGAACTCTAAGCCTGCATTTTGGCAGCCTGGGTTGTCTCACTTCTTTGAGACAGGAAGAAATAGGCCAAATTAAAGCTGATCACCACCCCTCCATTGTGAGCTGCTGCCTCTCAGTCAGTCAGTACTGTTATTAGGGAATCGAAGGAAGGATGAAGGAGAAAATCCACCCCCCACCCCGTTCCACCCTCCCCCCTTCTCAAACCTCTGTTTCCTGGATTCCAGAATCCTTGCAATGAAGAGAATCTGACTCAAAATAAGTTATTCTTCAGCTTAAGTTTCATCATAGTTTTAGTCTTCACTCTTTCACAGCAAACGCAACTGACAATGTCAGATTCAATGTTCAGACAAAAAGCAAGTGGTAGCTAGCAATTTAAAAAAAAAATAATTATCTATTAACCACAGTTTACATGACAGGAAAAAAAAAACATTCCCACCCTCTTATTGTAAGACTGAGCACAACCTTCCCTCCTTTTAGAAATTAAATATAAGAGAACCAGGGAAAAACATGCCGGTGAATCAGGGAAAGAACAATACTATTTTTGTTAACAATAACTGCAAGGATTAGCAGAAATTTGCAGAAAAAGCCTTTCAGAGAACAGTGATGAGTAGAAACTTCCTTGAAATATCTGTAATACAACCACACTTGGGGTCTTTCATGCAAACATTGTCCCACTGAAACTGTGTGGACAGCTGTCCTTTCATGTTCTACAGTATGTCTTTAACCTTAGCATCATGGTTAATCAGGCTAAATTGACATGTTAGATTCAAGAGCAAAACACAACTGTATTGAGTCTGGAGCAATAACTTCATCACAGTTCTTATTTCATTTAGTTTTTGTGGGAGGAGAGAAAGTATTCACATTGTCTAAGTGCTTGAGTTCATTCAAATGGATGGAGTAGCAATTATGAGAGAGATGAGTGTTGTTAATCACCTTCTGCACTGAGAGTATCTTCATTTTTAATGGTGAAGCACAGGATCAGAACCTGAGCTGCAAATATGTGGCATCATGATTGTTTTTTTCTTTAACCTTAACTCCAGATGTCTTTCAGATTAAGGAATACATGGGTGATGCGAATGACCCAGATATCGGATTCATATTAAAACCATGGCAAAAGCAGCTCAATAGGTAAACTTATTGATATCTTCCTTTATTGTCTCATACATATAATTCTGCAATTACTTATTCTAAATCTTGATTTTTTTTCCTCCATGGAGAATTGTTATCTCTAGAGACATCTTAGGGACTCTGTACAGCAGTGCCATCTTTGCTATCAAGTCAGCATTTTCCATTTCCACATCTCTTCAGACAGAATGTGCTGTTTCCTGTGGCTTCTATTTTCTGAAATGGACATGGCATAACACTCTATTACTGATGAATATTTTATTCATAAAATGGAGCTAAAAATGTATTTGTGCCACTCTAGGGCCAAAGAAGTATCTCCATTTGTGATTTTATTGTATTGCTGTAACATCTGGAAGACCTAAGCAAGATTAAAACTTCACCATTGGCAAAGAACACTGAGGTTGTCAGAGTTATTTTCTTCCCCAGGAGCATTAAAAAGATAGCCAGGGGAGCAGAAATGTATAAAGGATCTTTGTGGCATTACCGGAAAAATACTTTAAATATGTATAAATAGATAGACAGACAGACATGTGTTCACAGTTCCATTTGGATTTTCAGCAATGATTTAGAAAAGAATGGGGAATAACAAGAGCAAAGCAGGAAAAACGGAGTAAAACAAAACATAAAAGGGATCATGTTTTAACTCGTTCAAAATTTTATTAGTTTATTACATTATAAACTATTTGGCCTAGACACACTTTATGTAATCTCTTACTTAATGTTTTGTGACAGCTTTAATACAACAAAATTAGATATGCTGCTGCAATTGTCCTGACAGCTACCTGGTTTCCATGCATTAACACCATTGGCTTCCTGCCCAATACAAATAAACTTGAAAGGCTAGAGAATACATCCAGTGAAATCAAGTAGCCTAAAACTAAAAGGTAGAGCTCAGCATTGCAGAATGAAAAATCATTGCAGAGGAGACCTTTGATGACTTCATTAACTGAAATATTGGGAACATATATATATATATATATATATGTATGTATGTATGTATGCATGCACGTATATAAAAACCAACACATTGAAACAAACACATGTAAAGTCCACTTGTGGAGGGTGAAAACAGTACGTGATACAAACATTTTTTTATTTTATTATGGAATCATATTTGCACATCGTATTCTATCCTGAAAAGAAGTGTGTGTAGCCTTCAAGTCTTACTGTATCCTGTACTGGAGGAAGGACCTCTGAGAGCTGTAGCTGCACTGGTCAAGCAGGAAAACTACTACTAAGAGTTTCAGTTGTTGTCAGAGTTTGATGTCTTTGCTTAGATCTGAGTGCTGTGCTTTCATAACTGAGTACATACAATTGGAAATGTGGTGAAGTATTGGAAAGATTTTCCAATAAAAATTTAGGACTTATTTGATTAATGTTTTTTGTGACAACGTATAGTGTATAGAGAAAAGGTTAGTAGAAGCTGGGACACTTTTACCATGTAGAAAAAATACAAAAAGAAGAAGTAAAAACTAATGTTTAGCTAGCCTCATGTGGGAATACCTTCCTCTTCTTCATTTTCCTTCTCCATTAATTAATGAGTATGAAGGATGCATTTTCCAGTACAGTAATCCTGTTTGCCTCTTGAAGCTTTCCTGAAACAATGAAAGGTCTGTCACTAATTGAAAAGCTATGGATCCTGATCAAATGCAACTTGTCTTTAACCTGTTTACTGACTCTACAGAAAGGGCATAGAGTGCCAATATTGCTAATAGTTCGGAATTTCTGGTCTATAGATTCAACTCATTACCTCTCTCATTTTTATCTCTTTATGGAATCACAAGGCTTTTACAGACTAGACCAAAAAAAAGTGCAATTTGCATCAAACAGGTGGTACTGGCACTAAGACAAATTGCCTACCCTTTCAAAAATTTTCTGATGAAATGGTGGTGAAGGGGTCTGATCTGAGGTTGAGACATAAAAACCTTCAAGAACAGAGATTCTCATAAGCTGTTTTATTTTCTCATCAAGTTCAAAGTATGTTTATTCATCCTGCCTTCTTTAATATAAGGATGTAACCTCAGCTAGAGGAGAGATAAAATTATAAAATATGTTACCTTGCCCCTTCTCCAAACAAAGCAGTCCTCTATGCATTTCACTCCCTTGGATATTCACATGAGTGAACAAACCAAATGTGGCAGATGTTATTCACATTCCTAATTGCACAACTGGAAGCTGATCTCATCCTATAACAATGTATACAGAGTACTCAAGAAGAATCTGAAGAAAAAAGAAGTGCTCATCAAATAATGTTGCACCAGTTGGGAATTTTTTGATCCCCAAAGTGAGTTGCAGTAGCATCTGGAAAGAAATCTCTCCACTAAAGACTTTTAGGCTACATCATTCTCTGTTCTTTCCTTCCCTAATGCTTAAAAAGTGCAAAGAGATTCCATTTAGCCAGGAATTATTACTACCCACTGCTTGAAAACGTCTTGCTGCTTGAATAAGAGCTACATATAAGGTTTGTGTTTTATAGCAATATAGAACTGCCCTAATGTATCATGTTAAAATGAGATTCTGCTTCCTCAGCTGCATAAGTGCTTTACTTCTTTTAATTTAGCCGTTTATATAATATGTTTTACCTTACATCGGCATATCTGGGTGAGTTCTTTGGTTTATTACAGAGCAGGTTGGACTGTGTGCTCTAGTGGCTCATTTTGGTTTTAAAATTGATGTGTTTTATAGAGGCATGAATAAAGATTTTGCATTTGATTGAATAAATCTCAGAAAGACTCCAATTCTTCAATATCCCATTCAACTTAGGAAAACTTAAGCACTTTTCTAGAAGGAACACAGCAAATTGCAGCATGTGTCTAAACCTAAGCAGAGCATCAACTGCTTAGAAAAATATACCAGTTGCTTCAATTTTCTTAAGGGGTGTAGCAAATTTTTCAGAGAGGGAAAAAACTTATTCAATGGAATTTTTACTTATAGAAATAGCTGAAATGCAGGAAGTCAGCAAAACCAGTGAGAGATCACTATTTGCAGACTACAGGAATATCGAGCCAATTATGGAAAATGGACTTTCATTACTTGGAAATATTTCTTCCATGCAAAATATTATTCATTTGGGTTTGTACACCACTGATTTCCAGCAAACTAAAATTTTGCGTCAGTCAAGATGTCTCAGGACAATCTCAGTTGTGTATTCTCTATTCTCAACCATTACAGTCATGCACAGGTTTTACTTTTTTCATTACTCTGCAATATCCCCGTGTGTGCATAGTCCTTTAATGCACTAAACTGAAGTTCTGAAGAAGAGTTTCTCAGCCCATGGAAAAAGGGCAACCTACCAATGATTTTCTATGGGGAAAATGTGTACACCTGTACAGTTAGCATAAAATAATTGATGTGCAGCAAGCTAAAAATACTCAGGTTTGTGCCCATGCTCTGCTTTTTCAGACAGATACAAAATGTTCTCTTCTGAAAATTGGCCCTGAGTTCATCTGAGCTTTTATTTTCTCTGAAGCACTTTATTTTTACTGTGTCAGAACTCTTACCATGGCTCACAAATTTATTATTATTGCAAGCTCCTTCAGGTAGGAACAGGGCAAACATGCAAAAACATTCTTGATGTATGTTTTCCATCTGCCAGCCTGCAGTATGAGTTACACCAAAGTGAAATTCTGCCCCAAAACCCATGCAAAGTCCTTCAACAATATCTTGAGATTTTGCCAGCTTCTCTTCATGTGCATTTATGTGTATACACATACATACACATATAATACATACACATATATGTACTGACTATATATGTATATTTGTGTGTTCATATATCTGAATTGTGCCAGTAAATGACCTTAAATGACCAATTCAGTCACTTAACTCAGGTTTCTAGTCTCATTTGGAATCCTTGTCATGTTCTGCCTCGTATCCAGGTCCCATTCCATAAGGATATTGTCTTCACTATGTCCTGTGTCAGATATTCCATTTTCTGCAGACATCTCTGATGCCCTCAGTAATCAAATGGCCTTGGTTTCTATGTTTCTGATGCTCACTCCCACCCTAAATGCAATAACAGAGGGGATGCATGTGCTCTATCCCTTCCATCTATTGACTTTCTTCTCCCTGCCCTATGCAGCTGGTCACCAATTAGCCCCCGTCACGTGCGACTGCACAACTCACTCAGGCTGAAGATCCCAATCTCTCATACCTCTGTCTGGGCCAAAAATCACACCAGTTACTAGCTAATGTAACCACAATAAAATGTACAACTGTGAGATAAGGAACAAAAAGATATGCTAAATAAAAACTATTTTAAAACCATCAAGTAGAGTCCACAGCTGTCAAAGAGACAACCAAAAGTACAGAGGATGCGCAAGTGAAGTTTCAAGAAGAAATCTGATGTGGCAGTACACTTTGGGCCTAGATAGTATTTTCAGCCAGATGCCAATGGGATGTAGAAGCAAGATTGTCCAAACGTAAAACTGGTTGTGAGGAGGGTAAATTGAAAACATCTGTGAACTGCAGAAACAGAAAATTTAATGTTTTTTCTTGCAAACTGATTTTTTCCAGCATAAAATATTCTAAAATGTCAATTATTTATGAGTGAGGGGAACTGAGTATAGGCACAAAATGAAAGGTGCTGACTTAGAATGTAAACTTCACATTCTACTTAATTATGTGTGTGATTTATATAATATACTATATTTGTGCACATATAGATGACATCTATAAATATACATACACACACACGCGCGCGCGCGCACACACACACACACATATATTAGACCACAGGTATTCTGAAACTATTTTTACATTTGTAGCACAGACCTGTGTTCTACTTCAGCCTGAATTCTGACACTGCTTGGGGAATTCATATATGACACAGAGCAAGGAACCCTTCCCTTTGCAGCATTCCCACCAACATTACTCCTATCTTTAGCATTATTGTTAGAGAGGATTTTGCACACAATGACACAGCTTGAACCTTGACATTTTTTGGTCTTCTATTTTCTTCCTTTTCCATTCCAATTACGAATAATTCAAGATTGATTTGGAGCAGAGAAAATAACTTAAACAAGGAATTTTTATCTTCCTCCACCCCTCCCTTCCAAATCTACACTTATCATGGGAAAAACAAGAGTAAAACCCTAAACAAACAAGCAAACAACAACTAAAAAAACCTCTCAAAACACAACAAACAAAAAAATCAACAAAAGCATACCAGCAAATATAAACAATATTCATAGAATAAATTTGTTAAAAATTGAAAAAACAGACTCTGTGATATGATTTAACCATTCCCCTGTACCAGCCCCTAATGTCTAACCTGAATCTTCTCCTTGTACTTAAAACTGATATAGGCTTCTCTATGTTCTATTTTTCCTGTAGCTGTTTCATATTCTCTGACTGATATAACTACTTACAGCACAGATTTGTCTCAGGCACTTAAATAATGAATCCCAGGAACTATTTTAAATGAGAAAGTGTCCTGATGCTCAGCTTCTTTGAGTTTCCCTTATTGTCATGCTGTCCAGAGCACAGAGACTGACAAAAAGGAAAATAAATCACTTTTGTTACTAAACCTTTGCATTCTAATTAAGCACTTCTTACTGAACATCCATCTTTTGCCTCACACCTGGTCACTAGATGTTTTAAGAGTTTTGCATCAAGAGAAATCCAGTCTGCCCTGCCAGATGTCAGGGCAAGGCCATTTCTGCAGAGATTGCTCCTGTATCTCACGGTCCCCTTCCTCTGCCTGGCAGATGGCTCAGTCATGGGGTGACAAGGGTGATTTCCCAGTCTGGAAAACTTTTTTTCATTCTCTTCAGTTTCCTGAGGGCAAAAGGCTAAAACAATGGTGAGGTCTTAGTCACTTTAACTGAATTTCATCTGTCTTGGGAAGGTCTTGCATTTCTAAGAGATAATTTAAACCTATAATTCTGATGATAGGTTGTCCTTGGCCCATATGCCTAGAAAAACTCTACAAAAGGGCCCGTTAAAAAAATGTAAAAATACAGAATAAAAGTATTAATTAAGACATTGTACCCCTGACTTCAAGTGAAGTATTTATACAGAGAAGACAAGGGGAGGAATGGACTTATTTTCTCACAGCTCAGAAAAGCGTAAGTAGTTGCAGTATTCTGGGTGGACTTCTGTTCTCCTTCATTGTGATCATGATAGTAAATTCCTGTGGAGAGAAACCTCAAGCTACATGGAGAAAGGTCTGTGGTCAAATTTGATCCAGTCTGTGACATTATTCATAGCTGGATCATCTGGGTTGGTGACCAGAATAAATCCACATTGTTTTCACAAAAAAAAAATCATACTGAATGAAGTAGAGATGATCAAATTATACTCACACAATTTACCTGAGATGAAAATCTTGGTGAAAAAAAATCCTACAGACTTTGTGATAGAATAACTTATTCCTCTGAGACAAAGTAATTGCATTGTAGATGCTTGGAATAAAAGAGGTAGGAAAGGCAGGTAATAGGAGGAGAGGTGTTAAAAGTCATGGATCTGTTGGAGCAAATTCAGAGGACGGAAACAAAAATCACCAGAGGACTGAACATCTTTCCTATGGATGCAGGCTGAGAATTGTTTTCTTTCAGCCTGGAGGAGAGGAGGCTCTGGGGAAACCTTATTGCAAAATTTCAATACTTGAACAAGGCTTATAGGAAATATAGGGACAGATCTATTAGTGGGGCCTCAAGAGACAAGACAAGGGGAAATGGTTTTAAACTAAAGGAGGGCAGATTCCACCTAGATATAAAAAATATTTTTTTTATGAAGATGGTGCTGAAACACCAGAACAGGTTGCCCAGAGAGGCTGTAGATGCCTCATCTGTGAACAACATTCAAGGTGGACAAGGCTCTGAGCAACTAGGTGGAAGGTGTCCCTGCTAATTAGAAGGGAGCTGGACTAGATGACCTTTAAAGATTGCTTCCAACTCAAAACCTTCCATGATTCTACTCTGGGGTTCTGGTTTTTATACCCACATGCCCTCTCTCCTTCTAAAGCAGTAGCTTAGTCACAAACATAAAGGACTGGCCTTGTGGTGCTGATCTGTGTTTTCCATAGTGCAAGCAGAATTTATTTAACAGGACGTGTCTCTACTTGTTGCATTGGGAGGCTAAGAATTTATCTACAAACTGTCCCTGAAAAGACAGATGAGCTCCCCACATGTATCATGACCCATTTTCTTGTTTATGCTAATATTACAGGAGGAATCTGAAGATACACCTTGGGTAAACTTACTAACTCTTCTGTGTAACTGCAAAGCTTGAGAAAACAACACAGAAATAATTGCAAGCAAACTGACTCCTACTAATGGGGCTTAGAATCACAAATTCAGGGTGAGTTGTAGGTATATACTTGCTCTTTCTGTTTGCATGTGGATGAAATGGGTAGCAACCACACAGAGACACTCATCCCTGTCTCTGTGCAAACAGCAGGAAGGAAAAATGCTTCCCTGTTTCCAGTTCTGGGCTTTTGCCATGTCCCCATTCTTTGTATGGACAATGCTTGACAAGTTCTGTTCCTTTCTTCTGCTGCTGCCAGCCACCATGTGAAAGGGATCCCAGCCAGGGTCCCCACAAGGACAAACCAAACCTGAGGAACTCAGACTGTAAACTGCAAAATTAGAGGGTAGCAGCCTCTAAGTCTAGACAAAGTTCAGCCAAACTTATAGAGTGATCAGGTTTATGTAAGTACTAGTTTTCTGCATTGCATGATTTCAATTCCTTTTTTTTTTCTTTTCTTTTGTTAATTCAATCCTTAAACTTTAAACTTTGTGGGGGTTTAATATTTATTTGACGAAAAATGAAAAAATATATACTTTATTTTCCCTCACTCTGCTTGTCAGATCAAAATTAAAACAAGAAGTTATTAATTTTGAAAATCTTGAAGCAAAATGGATATGAATTTTTTCTCTTCCTTGTTCTTCCCTCTATGTTTTTTTTTTTTTGCAAAGAATTTTCCTTCGAATTTGTGAATATCCACTGAATCAGGAATCATTAATATTTATTTGAGGTGACTGAAGAATGCCGCTTTGCAAATATGAAGAAGCATGTGCAACACTAGATTAATAAGCTACACTCAACCCTGTTCACTGCTGAAAGCAGACATTGCTGCTGTGAGATCCTGCTCCCCCAGGAAGGTCTGACTGAAATCTCTGAAGCCCATCAGTCTCCCACCTGGAGACTGCAGTCATGCTTCCCACTTTATGGGATGCACCTGCCTTGTTTCAGTTACCTGAGATACTGAAAACAGCTCAGTCACCATGACTTATGATCACAAAAAGCTGATGCCTGAAGCTCAGAGCAAGTTCCTATAACCTGGAACATGAGTGTGTTTTAGGGAATGTCATTTAACTGCATGAAATGGGCCCAAGTTTGAGAAGATAAGCCTGCTAGAGACAAGTCCAGGAAAAACACAGCATTTATAATGCATCATGAGTGTTTGTATATATGCAACCTAATGATGCCCCAATTTATATTCCAAAATAACTTATTTTTGCTTGCTCCATTAATTGTTCTAATAATCTAAAGTAAATGGTCGAGAATTAAAAGAAGACATTTATGGTCTCCTGTTTATAGTGGACCCTGTAAATTCAGCATTATCTCCATATTTTTCTAAAATGTTTATGTACAAATGATTTTCACTCCAGTAACTTCATCATGCATGAATAAAAATATATGCTTAGTTATCAAAAGATAATTAGGTGAGACATGTATGTTTTGTCATAATTAATATTCTGTCAATAGGCTAGATAAGAAAGCTCCAAGGGTTAATGCTTTCCTGCTCTGTATCTAACATTGCCAGTGAATTTCTCTAGCTCACTCCATTAATCCAGTCAGCACAATGGATCAGGTTAGAGATGTGTCTCAATAAATCACTCTCAAGTGCTGGGGGTAGGAGTACCTAATTAATCAGCACTGTCATTATGTTTGACTTGTAGCTGCCTTACTGTGTATGGGATGAGGATTCAGTGTATTTAACCTGCACACACTCTTAAACAGATCTCCAGTAGTGATGTAAATTTTAACCCTTGTATGGAAAAAAACAACTTGTGATTCTATAAATGGCAGATGAAATGTTTCTTACTAATAAACTAATCTACAGGTAATTTATTCACCTCCCCACATGCTGATATCCCGATCTTTCCCTAGGGGCCACTAACATCCTGCAGCATTTTATCTCTTTTAACACCAAACTTCTGAAGTTAAATGCAAGATTAGAGTTCATCACAAACCCCAGCTGTACCTGATAGCTTTCCCCCTCCCACTCCCCCATCCATTTCCTCTCCCCTTATTCCCACTGTCCCTTGCTTTTAGGCCATTTGTCCCCAGGGGAAGACTCACAATCCACCCTCACTGCCCTTATGTACAAGAGGCTTGTTGCCCCACTTGCACCAGTAGCCACCAGTCTCTCTAGCCCCTCTTTCTCCTTAGCTTCTTTATTCCACAGGCATGTCTGGAAGCTAAACACATCTTTCCTGGCTCACTCTAATCACTTTTCTCCAAGTTTAGATGGCACTTTACTACCAAAAAGAGATTTTTTACTCTTTCAAGTTTTGAACTGCAGTTTAGTACTATCTTTCCAAGTGGATATTTTTATATATTCCCTATCAAAAGAATTGCTCTGATATGACTCCTTCCTTTCTGAATATGTTGATCTTGTCACTTGCCTTTTTTGGTCAGCATTCAATGAACATACACTTACTGGTTTTGCATTATTTTAAGGTCAAGGTGGTAGCTGCTTGCCAAAGTTGAAAGAGATCTCTAGAGGCATAAGTTCTGCATGTGCAGAAGAAACAGCAGTGGCATGGTGCAGAGATCAGAGCAAATTCCTGCCCATGTGATTTCTGCTCTACTCTGGCATACAAGGCACAGCATGGAGAGTACAGAGCCATGGGAGGAGGACAGCAGAGAAAATGCTGTTTCTGCTGGTAGCAGGGCTGGCCCTTCACAGCCTGCAGGAAGAGGACTCTGAATTAAATTAGCCTGTGGTAATAAGGAAACTGAGAAGATGGTCTCTAAAGCAGAAACATCAGGCTAGGGCATAAAGCAATGCAGTAAGTAAACACACATTTATGTCTGTGTCTCCAGCTTCGGCTATACATGCACTGAGAAAGTCACAAATTTACCTCTGCTTGCAACATAGAGCTCTTGGTTTATTTAATTCTGATGTAAGGAGACAATTCTTGTGGACTTCAGAAGGAATCCATGTGTGCAAACCAGCCTAAATCTTTATCAATTTTCTAGACTATAAAGAAAATAACATCTACTTTAAAAACACCTACACTAACAATAATATTTTTAAAGGGATTTATTTTGTATTTGTGGCTACATTACCACCTACCACTGATGTGATGATGAACTGTATTATACTAACTCAGTACTTAATATCTTGTCATTGTTGAGATGGAAACACTTATGTGACAAAAAAATATGAAACATTCTGAAAGTACAGACCTTAATTTTTTTATACTAGATACAGCAAAATTATACTATGTGACATTGAAATATTTCTGTCTCAGTTTCCCTCTCCTTTGAGAAAAGAGGTGTAATCATTTCACTTTAAAGTGATTTTGAACAATTATTCATTAATGTCTGTGGATACTTCCTGCCAAAGTCTGATCATTGAAGAGAAACTTAAGAGGAAACCCCTGTTCTGAGCTAGTTGTGTGGTGAAAACTAAATGGTGCTGTAAAATGTGCTGTATGGTGGGGATAATTCTGACACTACAGACAGAGCCTCTTGCCCATACCAGAACTGCCCAAAGCTTGTGTTTCATGAAAAGTGTCCATTTCTTCAATGAACACTGGTATCATACACAAGCTTGTGTTCAGATTGCAGAACTGCTTTAGTTTTTTGCATTTCCTAAGTTTTGAATGCTAGATTTCTACAATCACAATAATCTATATTGTAAGTGGGAAGTCACAAGCACAAAGTAATATTGGCATGTTTTTCATCACTTATTTATAACGTGTTTCATGCCACATCAGCTGCAACAACCTTCCTACCATGCTGCAACAAATACATCAGCCAGATGCAGGCCACCCTCCAGAGCCCAGGGCCAGAGCCATTCTCCATCTCCACCCCTCTTCCCCATGCTCTGGCAACAGGGTGCTGAGTTGGGACACCACCACAGACTGCAGAGGGGCAAACCCCAAAGCAAGAGCAGGGCCAGAGCTTCTGGAGGAGCTCACAGGCTCCGTGCAGCAGCTAAGGCTACTGACACTGATGATATTGGTGACAATTAGCAGAGTGAGATTGGAATGGAGATGAGGAGAAGATTCATCTGTTACACTATCCATCATCTGTATGTTGCCCCAGGCAATGTCAGTAGGCTGCTGTTTTCAGAGGAGCTGCCATTAGTTTGGACCAGCTTTAGCCTTCCCATGGGGGGAAGCCACTTCAGTAACTTTTTCCAGTAGGGCTTGCAAAAATAATTTTTTTCTTTTTGAACAAGTAGATCAGTAAGCCAGTTTTTAAGAGTTACACTTTCATACAAAAGTCCATTTCATATTAATCAGTGTTAACTGTGGTAAATTCAAACTGTCAATTAAAACAAACTAACAAAAATGTTTAATTCCTAACATACTTCAACCACAAAGGCAATAAACAATTAAAAAGAAACTTATCTGTTTCCCCACAGTAAGGATGTCACTTTCATAACACAACCTTTGGTTTTACATCTGGGTTTTTATTCAGTGAGTAGTTGCATCACTTTCTTAACCTGTTATAGAGGTATCTTTTTACCTCTTAGTCTAGAAAAACTCTCATTCTCTCATATTTCAGTTAATATCATAGTGAGCCAACAGTTCCCATTTTAATGCCTATGTACAGCTCTTCAAAAAAAAAGTAACACACTTCATCCATTGCAGATGATATTTATAGATATATCACTTGTTGCAAGCACACATATACATAATGCTGGGTAGAGAACTCACGCCACATATTTTTACATCATTACTGTAGGCAAACATTAGTTTCATGTTCAGTAGGAAATCTCTTTTTAGTATTATTTCCCCCTAACACTCAAGAGCCAGAACCAGAGCTCAGGAGTATTTTCTTTGAATTAAAGTCTACAGACTTTATTTATAGATGTGATTCAAACCTTATTCATTATTTGTAAATGTATTGTTCATATGAGTTCAAATGATGCACACAGTTTTCTGAACTAGATCCTTCTCAGAAAGACTGTACATACGCATCTCATTTTATACTCCCAGTTCTCATTTCCCAGAAAAAAATCCTGATTATTCTTTTTTCCTGATGATTTCTCATGCTTATAGTCCCTTCTGTCTTTGCTTCATAAGATATTTTACCCATTCATAGCATCTAGCTGACATCAGTTCCTTCCTGTGCATCCTCTTTACCTTTGCACCAACTAATATAAGCAGATTCTTTTGTATTCCAGGCAAAAAGAAATTTCAACCACAATTTCAGATCTCATTTTTTCCTGTGGAATCTTTGTAGAAGACAGCAGAGCTTCATTTTTTGTTAGTCTGTATGTGGGTCTGTCACTAATTTGTAAATGAATTTCAACTAGAGATTCAATTGTCATGTCACTGTAACATGAATTATTCTTTAGGTAGATTTGAATACCTATATTGCAGAAGTTTCAAAATATAATTTTCACAGTCTGTGTAAGGCTTTCAGTTCATTCACTAAATACTAGCTGGAGGGGTTATCAGCCACCACCTCCACTGTGCAGTGTCTGGTATCACTGGAGAATTCACTTACTAATTCACTTAGATTAGATAGCATTAGAATTGTGAGTTTATCAGAGGGAGCAGGCCAAAACTGTGTTCCTTAAAGGCAAAAACATGCAACTTAACTTGAATATAGCTGATTTTCAGAGGACTGGTGTATGCTAAGGGATCAGTATGTCTTCTAATAACATATTACCTCCAAAAGACAAACAGAAAAGGGACTGTCTGATAAGGCAAGGTAATTTTCTTTCTTACAATATTATAAATCTCAGGGAACTCCACTGGAATTAAAAAGTTTAGATTTCCACTACCCTTTTGTATTTCTTTCCTATTTCTAAATGCCACATCTAGCCTAAAACCAGTTCTCTTACTCATCTTCCACTGTAAGTTCACCAAAACAGAAAGAGAAAGCTTGCATAAACCTTTTTGTTATCATAAAATCATAGAATCTGCTGAGTTGGAAGGGACCCATCAAGACCATAGAGTGCAACCCCTGCCCAAGAGTCCTACCCTGTGCCTGAGAGCATTGCTCAAATCCTTCTTGAACTTTGCCAGGCTCGCTGCTGTGACCACTGCCCTGGGGAGCCTGTTCCATTGCCCAACCACCCCTTGGGTGAAGAAGCTTTTTATAATATCTAACCTAAACCTCCCTGACACAAATTCAAGCCATTCCCTTGGGTCTTGTCCTGTCACCACAGACCAGAGATCAGCGCCTGCCCCTCCTCTTTCCCTCACAGGGAAAGTGCAACTGCAGAAGGGTCTCCCCTCAGTCTCCTCCAGGCTGAACAGACTAAGTGACCTCAGCTGCTCTCATCAGGCTTCCTCTCAAGGCCCTCCACAGTCCTCATGATCCTCCTTTAGATGCTCTCTAGTAGTTTAATATCTTGTTTTTATTGTGGCACCCAGAAGTGCCCCCGGCACTGGAGGTGAGGCTGCCCCAGTGCAGAGCAGAGCAGGACAATCCCCTCCCTTGCCTGGCTGGTGATGCTGTGCCTGATGCCCCCAGGACACGCTTGGCCCTCCTGGCTGCCAGGGCACTGCTGGCTCATGTTCAACTTGCCATGGACCAGAGCCCCAGGGCCCTTTCCATGGCACTGCTGTGCAGCCTCTCATCCCCCAGTCTGTCTGTACATCCAGGGCTGCCCCATCCCAGGTGCAGAATCCAGCACTTTCCCTCGTTAGAGTTCATATGGTTGGTGATTGCCCATCTGTCTAGTTTATTGAGGTCTCTCTGCAGGGATTCTCTGCTCTTGAGGGATTTGACAGCTCCTCCCAATTCAGTGTCTAATCACACCAGGAAAAGGCAATATCTGAGCTAAATACCTACTGATTTTCAGTCCTGAAAAATTGGTGCCCAAAAAGGAAAGCTATCAGACAAATTCAAATGGAGTCAACATTTTTAGTTCCATGCTTTTTGTATATATTTTCTAAATTTTCTTTTTGCTTTAGTAATTATAGAAAAGTGAATTTGTTCTAGGAGCATTTATCTAATTCATATCTTTTGGTGTATATTATTGTTACATAATGTAATCCTTGAGAGAAGTATTTAAATGGGTGTTTGTCACCTTGGTGTCTTCTGCCACCAGTTAAATGATTCAAAGTCAAACAACTCACAACTCAGTGAATGTTCTATAAGATCTGTTAAAATGCTTCACAGTATTTGACACCAAAAAAAAACCAAAATCAAACTTTTTTGGACAAGGTTTCTATTCAAACTAAAGAATTTTCAAAATGTCATGAAGACAGACATTAGGATGACAAGTTGCCAGTTAATTTACAACAGTGCACATTAGGTCATGGAGATTGACTAACCTGAAAGCTGTTACACTGAGAAAAAAAAAACAAGATGCTTCCCAGTTACCAAATGCAAGGATCTCGATTCCACCAGTGTAAGGAGGCTCATTCCATATGCATATCAAATCTGGTTTTAGAGCCATAATAAGGTTAACTTAGAAGATACGACAGAATTCACTTTAGTTGGGACCATTGTAATGTTCCAAAATAAAATGTCATCATAATATAGATATAAAGGGTTGGGCTAAACACCAGTAAGATGCATGAGCATTTTTTTTTCACTTGTGAAAACACAAATTAAGATGGAAGGGAGAGTATAAAAGTTGCAAATGTTTATATACAATACAACAAAAAGTTATAAAAGTCTCTTGGAAGCTCATATTCAGTTCAGTTGCAACAGCTGGGCAAGAAGAGATAAATTTCCTTCCTTCCTTCCTTCCTTCCTTCCTTCCTTCCTTCCTTCCTTCCTTCCTTCCTTCCTTCCTTCCTTCCTTCCTTCCTTCCTTCCTTCCTTCCTTCCTTCCTTCCTTCCTTCCTTCCTTCCTTCCTTCCTTCCTTCCTTCCTTCCTTCCGCCACTTCCTTCCTTCCGCCACTTCCTTCCTTCCGCCACTTCCTTCCGCCACTTCCTTCCGCCACTTCCTTCCGCCACTTCCTTCCTTCCTTCCGCCACTTCCTTCCTTCCTTCCTTCCTTCCTTCCTTCCTTCCTTCCTTCCTTCCTTCCTTCCTTCCTTCCTTCCTTCCTTCCTTCCTTCCTTCCTTCCTTCCTTCCTTCCTTCCTTCCTTCCTTCCTTCCTTCCTTCCTTCCTTCCTTCCTTCCACCACTTCCTTCCTTCCTTCCGCCACTTCCTTCCGCCACTTCCTTCCTTCCACCACTTCCTTCTGCCACTTCCTTCCGCCACTTCCTTCCTTCCGCCACTTCCTTCCTTCCACCACTTCCACCACTTCGGCCACTTCCGCCACTTCCTTCCTCTCTCACTCTGTCATTCTTGCTCTCTTTCTCTTTCTTTCTCTTTCTCTAATTCTTTTTTCTTTCCATCCTAACACAAAGGATTTGGTTGTTGACATCACATAACCAATGTATTGGAGTACTAAATTCACGAAGGGAAGTCACAACCCTATTCTAACAAAAACCCAGTTTAGACCAATGAAATATTGCAGCTCAGTAATAGGAAACAGAGTGAATGCCTTTCGTTCCAGCTTTATTTTTTATACTCTTTACAGCTGTTCCACTTATAAACAAGAACTTCAGTACATAAACAGAGACTAAACATAATAGAATGACAAATTAGTTCCCTCAGAACTGATGATGTTTATTTTTCTTATTAATTTTTATTACCATTGAATATTGCACGTTTAATCCATACTGAAAGAACTATGTAAAGTGGCTGGCCTCGACCATTTATCTGGCAAAAATCGTTCAACATATAGAGCCCACAGAAAACCTTAATTTGCTAATAATTCTCAGTGGAAAGGGGAGGAATAGAAGAGAAGCAAGTCCACCTTTAACTTACTGAATTGTGGCTGGAACAAAACTCTTTCATATTCACACAGCTAATTGCAGGGAAAACAGTCTATTTCAATCTTTAAAATTTGATGTCTTCATTTTCCAAATATTTATTTGTTCTGCACATGGGAGGCTTTATGAAGGAAAGTGTTCTAAAAGCTGGAGGAGACATTCAGGCTGAGCAGTAGTTTACTTATAATTTACAGACTTGTAGTACTTAATATATAATGCAATAATCTATGCTGTGCCATTTGTCATTTGGACTAGGCCACAGATTATAGCTTAGGGCAGTGCATCTGTGCACAGCTCAGGCAGGAAATGGCCTAAAATCTTGAACAGCTGAGCATGATGTCTCAGTGTAGTTGCAAAATTCAACCTCTGCTCCAGAGGTCACTGCATGCTTCAGTCATGACAGCCCAAATTGTTAAGCATGTGACTAATATGCATACAGAACACAGGCTGCCTAGTGTCTGCTGCAAGCTTGATGGCTGGTTAGCGGCTAGTCTTAATTTTATGTGACAATCCTATGTAGGAAGTGCCGGGTGGGTGACTAAATGGAGCATATTGATGTCCCACTGGGTGTAGCCCCTGTTGTTTTGACAAATTCTCCTTAGCATTTATCAATCAGGCCTACAATGGGGAGTGTGCTGAATATCTAATTCAGACATGCTAGTCAGGACTAATAGAGCAGGATAGCATGTTATTCAATTTGTACTTGTTAGTGATGTCCCACTGTCACTGGGCAATTTACCTTCACACTTCACAAATGAAAAGAGAAATTTGCTGGGCTTCAAACACTTACGCGAGTTACAAGCAAAATTTTAATTAGCATGTCATTACAGCAATAATTTATTGCTTCTTTCTAGTGTCCTAGCACCCAGATTGCACTTTTCCTTTTTTTTTTTTTCTGTAAGGCAAGATGAGCCTTAAAATATATGGGGAAAGTACTTGAAACAAAAATAAAAACCAACCCCGAACTGCATGGTAAGATATATATCAAAAAGCATTATTCTTTGAAGCCTAAAAGTTATTTATACATTTATCACTTAAAGGAACATTTTGAGCACTCCCCTTACCAAGTGTTAAGGGATTCCATAAATGGTGTAATTTTAAAGTCTTATTTTAATTAATTTTATAACTACTTGAAAGAGGAATTTTCATCTATTTCCAAATGGATTATAAAAAAGCTGGGTGAAGGACTAGAAAGGATGTGTGTCATGTCAAAAAGCAAACCCACATACTTATTACACCTACCTAAACATCAGTAGTGAGTTTTCAGTAAACACCTGTGCCAACAACTAAAGTCTAATTTTGCTAAATAGAGGATTTGGTAAGTAAAGGTAAACTCATTCTTTATTTGAAGTCAATGAAAAGAACAGATTAGTCTCTAGAAATGTTTGGGAAGTTCAGAGCATCTTATATTGCAATTGAAGTTGAAAAGGGCGTGCTTGCACTTTGAAGAGCTGGCTCCTGTGGCCTTTGATGGTGTTGTATTTATTTGTATATATTGGTTCACATACTTATTTTTCTAAATTGCAACCCACAATTGATAGAACACAAAGATACTCCATGCTTTAAGAGAATTAGAGGACAAAATGCAAGCAATCTGCATGAAGCAGAGAGGAGCTCAGGGACACTTTAAATTCCTCAGACAAAAAGCAGTGTGAATTAGTCAGGGTGGATGCCATGCCCTACATTGCAGCATGCAGGGCAGCTCTTCAAATGCCAGCTTGCTGTCTCTATGGCACACTGCTCAGAAACACAGCCATGCTCTCGTGAGCTATCTCATAGCAGCTTCTCTAATAAACTGATGAATAAGCAATTAAAAGAAATGTGAGCAAACAGATCACCTTGGGAGGTTTGTAGAGATGGCTGCACATGATAGGACACACTTCCAAATTCTCAGGGAAGCAAAATTTATTTGGTTCCAGGACATCAGTGATACCAGATATTAAAGGGGATTTTCTTATTATTTTATACAAACACACTGTGAAAGTAAATATGAAAACAGAGTATTGATTTTAAAAAGGGCTTGGAAAATCAGCCCTACTGTTTGCTATGTAGGAACACATTGGAGGAAAGTTAAAGAATTGAGGAGTTTAAATAGACAGGAAATGTAAATTTCTGCTGCTAGAAGTTATGGTATTTCATTGCTTTCAACATTCTGAAAGAAAACAGGGTAATTTCACAAAGAGCTCATAGCATTTAAGGGAAACCTTTGCCTTGAGTTATTTTCACCAGTGACAATTCTCTTTCCCCTTGGCAGGTCCTTTCAGAGTAACAATATATTTTGGTGTCAGTTTTGGTCTCATTTGAATTGGTTCAAAGGCAAAATCACCCTACGGAGTCTGACTTAAATTCACATGGAAACAGAGGAATTTGATTTACAGATGTTACTCATGAATCAAAATCCCATGGCTGCAGGGCAAGCAGTATGTTGCAGATGGCAGAGGTACCATTGGTCATGGCTGCTTGAGCACGTGGTGACTCCTACAAGCACCACTTGGAGTCCTGTATCAGCAGTGAAATGCCAGGAAAGACATTGCAAAACAGAGAAAAGCCTGACTATTTTATTTCCACACTCTAGTGGTGGTTCTGCACCAGCTGAGAGGGGAATAGAGGCAGGCAGACTGTGGAGGGTTGTATCAATATGGGGAAATCTAAGGCCTTGAGAATCTACCAGAAAACTATAACCATGGCCACAGCAAAAACTGGGATGGCTACCACTTCTTGATATTGTGATAGATCTTCCCTCGCTGGCAAAGGTTTTTTCCTATCTCTTGGCATATTCAGATGTTTCAGAATGCAACTACTATAAGCAATTTATAAACAGATGTAGTAAAAAATGCAGGTTTTCTTGGACATTTTTTTTTAAATTCTACTTACCATATAACTCACAAAAAAAAAAGAAAAGAAAAAGAAAAGGGAAAACTGTCAATATTCTTATAACCTTATTTTCTACTGTCTTTCCTCTATCTACCTCTATTCCCACTCCCATTATGTCTGCTGTCCACGGAGTGAGTGCTCTGCTTCTCTGGTCTTTACATTTCTCAAAGATTTACAGCTCTAGAAGGCTCACAGACACAACCCTTGCAAAGATGATATTTATTATTATTAGGTAGTAGTTTATATCTTTTACAAGTCAGCATTTTTTCTGTACTATTCTGTTGTTTTTTCTTTTTAAATTTTTTATAGCAGAACACCAAGTCCTAATCCAAGCATTTAACTATATAACTATTCTTAAACTTGTTCTCTTTTTCCTAAGTATGCATTTAGTTCAAGTGACATCCTCCTTGCTTTGAAACATTTATGCAATTCCAATATATTTTGGTGCTTTTCATTCAAATCTACATGCAGGTGGCTGTAAGCACAATTTTCCCTGATAGTAGTGAGGGGAGTTAGATTTTCTCTACCTAGGCTACTAGGGTTCTGAAAACTATTTCCAGTTGTAATAGATAGGTGGAGATCTCAATAGAGGAGAGGTACTTTCTTTTCTTCTGAAAGATATCTTTCCACCAAAAGGAGTACTAAGTACTCTGTCTAAGGGAGAGTACACAGTCAAGAGCTTAAATACACAAAATGCAGAACTTTGGATCCTAGTGTTGTGCATTTGATGAGATAATATTTAAAGTATTAATCACAGAACAAATGAAACCAGTGACTTATCCAGTGATTCAGCACTGTTAAGTGATAATTTTCTAGCATCTGAAAATATTTCCTGGGACTGTTTAATTCACTGAAATTGCTGTCCTCTTCCTACACTAGGTACTTAATACTGTTCTCAGCACTACTTGAAATCTAGAAGAAAAGAGATTGCAAAACAATTTGCTTTTTCATCTAAGAGCAAATGTTCTGATACATGATAAGACATCACACAAGAAAAGTCATGGGCTACAAGAGGGGAAGACTGTAATTCTACTAACAACATTGTTCATTAAGGTAAAGCTAGTCATAGCAAATCCCTTTCTTAATATGTAGTGTTTCTTCTGATGGATTATATATTACATGAATAGCATCCATCTTCAGCATTTCTTAAGAAATTTAGTCTAATTCCTTTAATATCTTTCTGCTACAACAATGTGAATGGTCATCTAGTAGTTTTAGAATAAATTAATTTAGCTTGTTATATAAATTGCATCAATATCCAAAAATTGGGAACCTTGCACTTTCTTTAAACCCCATTTTATTCATGACATAATTAGAGGATTGTAGATTTTTCCTCATCATTATTAGAAATATATTAGATTTTCATCTGAATTAGCTAATATCCAAAACAAAGGACTTGTTGTTACTCACTGAGAACTTTTAGACTTGCTAATTTTTTCCAAGTGAAGATGTGCATCTTTAACATATCAGTTTATGGATACAATGCAGGCCTCTTGCATTAAGGCACATTGAGTTCTAGAACTGTAAAAGAGAAATAAAAAGCGGTCAAAATAAGTAAGTAGAAGGCTTTTGGGGAAACATTTACAAAATAAATTTATTACAACTGTAAATAACCCCTCATTTTTTTCTACACATATATTTTTCATAGAAAAACCTTAATTTGAAACTGAAAGACATTATTATGAATTCAAATGCTAAAACTCTATGTTCTAACAGGATGTATAGCACCAATGAGATGCACAGAAATATGGAGTTTTTTAATCTTTATTAAAATATTCACCATTTGGCTATCATTTCACTAGTTTTTACATGTTCCTCTCTCTTTTTCTAGAGTTTTGATTGAGTTGAACTACTAAGTGAGCTAAGAATATGGATGGAATCACCTAGACCAGAATCTATCTAACCAAGAAGAACTAACATTCAATTGAATTCAAAGCACTAGGCAATCTTAAAAAAAAAAAGCCCCAATCAAATCAGAAAAAAACCCTATTCACTTACTTTTTTCTTTGTTTTTCCATTTAATTTTTTTCCCTCTACCCAGATGAACAAGTTTTCATTTTAGCTTCAGGTTAAATCTAACTCTGTAAAAAACTGCCGTCTTTATGATTATTTAGTTTCTCTTCATGACATCTTAATATCTCAATACTTCCCCTACTAAAATAATTTCTTTACACTGGGCTTTTCAAACCTAGACATTTCTACTGTCAAAAAAAAAAATGGAAACAAAAAAGTCAAAAGAAAAAAAACAAGCTAGAGAAATTGATGTATTCTGACAATTCCTAAACTGGCAAGTCTAATCACTGAAAATAAAAATATTTTTCTCTATAATTAACTAAGGATGTAGAAAGATGTCTAGAAAGATGAAACCGAAAAAATATTTCTGCAAAGAACCATGTGGAAAAGAATTAACAGCAAGTTTTCTATTTACTTCCTATATAACATTGTCATTAGAACATCCATTTAATATATTTTCTTTTTAAACGTGCAAGCATTCATTTGAATAGCAGTCAGAGTCAGTACATATTAATAGGGACTGTCTCTGTGTTCTGTGATGATTTCAGAATGCCCAGTGTAGTGACAGTCCATTCGCATTTCATCAGGGAGTTGTGGGTGCCCACAGGGCTACCCTGCTCAGTATCCTCCTTGTCTGTTCTGGTTCTACACCCCTTCTACCTCTTCTTTTTTCCTCTTCTTTCTTTAATCCTAAGTACCTACCTGCTAAGAGAGGCCTTATAGATATTGCAGCTGCAGCAGCTGATTTCCTCAGCAGAAGAGTAAGTGAGCATCAGGCAACAACTGCAGTAACAACCTCTGATAAGAAAATACTAGAAAATATATATCTTAGTATTTGCGTGGAATCCCTTTCCAAAGCCCTGTCTCACAGACTTCCTGAGCCACTGGTACTGGGTTTGTACTTAAAAATTATTTTATTTATTTATTTAAATTTTTTTTTATTTATTTATTTACTTATTTATTTATTTATTTATTTATTTATTTTTATAAAAAGCTACTTATATATTTATTTATATATTATTTCCCAACAGCTTCACTCTTTGATTGACTTTTATACAGAAGGCATGTCTTTTTGTGCATGTCTCATTCTCAGTTAAAACTGAGTCTGACCAGAGATATAGAGGATATCAGAAAAAGCTTCTATAGATATTAGAAGTGGGGAAAAGGCTATGGAAAATGCTAACCACTCCAGAAGGAAGCCAGAGACCTGGTGACCCTACAAACTTACAAAGAAAAAATTGAGGTTCTCAACAGCTTCTGTGCCTCAGACAAGTACTCCAGCAATGTTATTCAAGTTGAGAAAGGCAAAAGCAGAGATTGGGAGAATGAAGACCCTAAGCCCATTGTAGGAGAGAATCAGGGCCAAGATGATCTAATGAACCTGAATATGCACAAATCCCTGGGAACTGATAAGGTTCATGTATGGATCCTGAGGGAGCTGGCAAATGAAGATGCTCAGCCACTCTCCATAATGTTTTTAAAATCATGGCAGTCAGGTGAAGTCCTTGGTGACTGTAAAAACAGAAATATAGCCCCCATTTTTACAAAGGGAGATGCAGAAGACCGGAGGAACTACCAACCAGTGAGTCTCTCCTCTGTGCCAGGAAAGATAATGGAGCAGATTCTCCTGGAAACTGTGCTAAGGCACATGGAAAATATCCTTATTTTGGTGACTGGTGACAACCAACATGGCTTTACTAAGGGCAAAGCATGTCTGACAAATTTGGTGATCTTCTATGACAGGGCTATAGCCTTGGTGGAATTCGTGAACAAACTTTCATTTTATTACTTTATGGGGTTGAGAGACAACCAACACCACTACCTTATAAGAAAAGGAAGGGATGGGAGGATGGAGGAAAAGGGATTAACATCCTCTTTCACCAGCATATGTTCTCAAAAGAAAGGAGAGAAAGTTCCTTGTCAATACCAAGAGAGTAAGACACTTTTTGAAGTCACCTTCACAGATTTTATTTAGGTATAGCTTCACTAAATGCAAAAGATAAGGAGTTGGGCTTTCTGCATGGAACCAAATTTTCTTTCTCAATAGTTCTGAACTCTCTTGTTTTTTCACTTTATTTTATGACTGTTTCCCCAGTAAATTTTCCTATGACATGTGAAAAGGGGACTTTCTAGCACCCTAGGATGCCAGGGTAGCACATCTCAGACTGCGTATGATTTCATAGTATCACAACTGTGGAAGGTCCAGATGTCACATTACTGAGAGATTTTCACCAACACTGTGCTTTAAAAAGACACTTCCAGGCAAATCAAGGATCATAGGAAACTAAACTGAAACAATCAAAATGTGAAAAAGAAGAAGTGAATGTCAGAGTAGATGTAGAATTGAGAGATTACACTGGAATAATTTGCATTTTAAAGTGGACTGAGTTGTGCTGTAGACTAGATAAGATTCATGTATAAGTCTTGTTTGGACTAAATCAGTTGGCACATCCTTATATCTAAGTAAATAAGCACAAGTAATACTGTGAGTGTTTAGGGATTGGGAATATGGTAGAAGCTTTTTGCGTTAGTCCATTCTTCATATCTATCTGTGATTTTTGACATAAGGTGTATAGTAATTGTTTGTAATTTGTTAGAAAACAAGCATTTGTGAGATTTAGCAGTTCACTGTGATCAAGGACGTGATTTTTATGTGAAAAAATATACTCATATACATGAACTCTCTCATTCAGAGGTATTGCTGGGAATTATATACATAAATGCCTGTAATAACCTAATCAGTCACCCATAATTTGAGAAGTAATAAAGTAGAATGGAAACAAGGTTGAAAGTTATCAGCACAGTCCTTATTTTTCTCTGACTTCCTTGAAGACCTGGGTTATAGCCTGAAGTATTGATATTTGAATAATGTTGAATTGCTTTCTGTACAGTTTGATTACCCAGCTTATTTTATATGATTTAAGAATTTATAAAGTAAATGTATGCATTTTCTTTGTGGGGAGGCTAAATCAGAATCTTAAAGTTTCATGACAGTGACCTTTGAAGAGGAAGGATTAACTTCATTCTAATGCCGAGACCTATGTGAGCCTTCACACATTTAAAATTAGATTTAAAATACTTTTGCTGTAGTTCTTTCCCAGTAATTATCTCTTCATTCTTTGTGAAAAATTAAATACTCCAGCTCTTTCTTCAGGAGCTCTTTTCCATAATAAAGGTTACATTATTTGATGAGGAACTAGAAATACTGTTATGCAGTCTATGTTTATGGTATTCACATGCTACTAGGAGATCCCAAGTGAAACTGAATGGGTGGTATTCTCCAGACTATTTATCCTTCTTCCTAACTCAGTTAAGCTTTTCAGCAATCTTCTCAAAGTCTTCCTAAAATCTTCAAGACTGAAGAGAGAAAGTGACCAAAACAACAATCCATTTGTGGAAAATGTTAATCAGAAAAGTATCAGATTCAAGATATATATTGTTCACAGTCATGACAAGCTCTTTTAATGACTGGAAGGAAGATATTATGAAGGTCTTTCATGGTCAGGGTGTTTCAGTGCTGAGGCTGATACATCAGCAACTGATACCTATTTGCCATGCAGACTAGTAAGTAACTTGGCACTACTGCCCTTTCTCTGACTTTTGTTCTGCGGAAAAAGGAGAGGGAAGAGATATCAATGAATATTTATCCCAGTCTAACAAAGATATGTTTATCTATTACTGTGATGGAATCCACACGCACACTTGAGCAGAGATAGGATTTTATAACTGTGATTTTACACCATCCATGTTCAAAATAAAAGTCATTATTAAAAGGGAAAAGGTACATTTCACCATAGCACATTATATTTTTATCTATTTCAGCTTCTAGCAAAAACTAATTTAATCTTTATAAATCAAATTTTAAAAAAATGTCAATCTCCCTTCTGCCTGTACCACACTTCTTGGAACTGCATTGTCAGTGTGATTTCAGTTTGCATTTGTGGTCTCTCTATGGAGAAAGCTTGATCCTTCACAGCTTCTTCCACGAGAGACAGATTTTTATGCATTTGAATCTATTTTAAATGTCATTAAGACATGGTTGGTGTCTTGTTGAAAAGTCAGGATTGATACTTCCTTAAATGTTTGGTCAGAATTGTGGAACAGTGACTGAAAGCAAAGGAGATGGTAACATCACATTGAACTTCAGGACCATCTCACTTAGGTAAGTCAAGATCAAAATACACATTTTTATCTCATTTTCATAATTCATACAAATTTACTAAATGGTAGCAACAACTTGCTGTATAATTTTAAAAACACTTTTTTTGAAAATTTGCCATTTGCTCACCCATTGATCATGAATTCAGGGGCTATACAGCAAAATAAGCAAGGCGGAAATATATTCAAGCTTACTCCTATTAGGAAGTAATTTGATGTACAATTTCTTTAAAATAAAAAAAAAAACCACTTATAGAGAAAGGACATCAATATCTGGGCCTTCATGGCTTGTAATTGTAAAACCATTAAAAACATTTACTTATTTTTCTCTCTTTACTCATCTCTCTATTTGTTTCTTGTTTAAAATACGTCTGGGCTGTCTGCCTGACCTTTCAAAATTAAATGTACGGTATATCTTTGATTTTAAAATTGTAGGAAACTTCTTTTGTTTTGCCACTTTTGTATTAATAAATATACTTTTTTGTGTTTTTCTTAAAGTGTAGCCTGTACATCTGCAGTGCAAATCTGAATGACGAAATAAAGGCAATTTTCTTCTAGTGCATGCCTTTTCCTAAAAAAAAATCCCAAAACAAAACCAAACAAACCCCTCCCCCACAAAAACCCACCCAACTCTTTACAAGATACAAGACAAATAACACAAAAGTGAAAGGGCACTGATACAAACTGGATAGGCTTACAACATAATTGAATTAAGTCCTGTGTGCCACATATGATCACAAAGCAGAGCCATGTCTTGAGCACTCTGAATGTAGGGAGGCTGCCAGTCAATAAAAAGACCCTTTAAACTGTTTAAATGCATCATGAGCATGTGCAGAACACTCCTAGCTAACAGGTGGCTGAATAAAACTCAGCTGGTGTTGCACAGGGCTATAGCATTGACCTTCTTTAGGATAATTTCAGCCCTCTTTAAAAAAAAAAAACAAAACAACTGTTACTGTACTTGGTGTAGTGGAAACAATTTAAGGATGAATAATTTCTTTTAGCCCCTTGAGGCACCGGTGGCTCGCTCTCCGCTCTCCGCTCTCTCTCCCTTTCTGTGTCTCTCAAGTGAATTAACATAAAGGAACAGTGACAACAGCAAGCTGAAAAGCGTAGCTGGTGGGAGGATTAAGTATATCATTGAAAGGAATTATGTTGTAAATGACTGGGAGGGGTAGGGGCTTCTGTTCCTTGGTCCCATCTGGTCTTTAAAGAATACCTTGTTGTAATTACCCCCAGATGGCTTTGTGCTACACTGGGTCTGGACAGCCAGGTGCCACTGTACCCTGCTGGGTGTGATATTCATTGCTACATGCAGTGACAAAAATGGACTTCATTGCAACCTAATTTCTTCCAGGGTATTACACAAATATGGAATGAATGTAGCTTATCAAACAAGAGCTTAGTGTGCCAGGAGCTGAAACTGTCAAATGTAAGACAAGACTGCCTTGTTTTTTCACTTTTAACAATTGTCTTGATATGTGGAAATATCAACAATTTACAGTGTTTGAATGCTAATAAATATATATTATATCATGTTAGCTATTTTTCCAGAAGCTGAAATGCTCAAATTACCCTAAGGCAATTGATGGAAATGGTAGAATAACAAACACTTCTTACAAAGTCAGTTTTTCAACAAGATTTGCTGTAGGCTAAGTTTGGGTCCAATCCTTGAAGATGTCAGCACAGAAAACTCTTTCTCTTCACTCCCAGCCTCAGGCCTGCACCTCTGCCCCAAATGAAAATTTTTCTGCTTTCTTTCATCTCTTTTTATTGATATTGCTTCCTTTATCTCATGTAGTTCCTGGCAATTTTACCTCCAGAATCATACCAGTCTTATATTTTCAAATCCTTCTTGAAAAAGCAGTTATGAAGCTCTTCTGAAAGAATCATTTTACTAAACAAAATGAGGTCTTTTGCCACAAAAGGGAAAACAGAAGAGAAGTTTGAGGAAAAATAGAAATACAGAATTCAAAATCCTGGGTTGCTGTGAAACAACAGTATTTTATACCAGTAACTGCATTACTGGTGATCAGTACTTCTTTCCTCACTGAAAGTGCACAAATGGATATTGAGTGAAATGCCACGAAGAGAAAACCTCTTCCCAGCTCATCTGTTTTCCTGTTCTGCCACACACCTGCCCACATGCCCTGTGTCTGTGTAAGCCCATGTATGCAGCTTCTTCGTCATGTTTTGTACGGCTCATGCACAATTCCCTATTCTCCAGCTACTCTGCCAGTGGCTCCGCTGAATGACCAAGGTGTGGAATGGCTCTCCCAGCAATGCTTGGTCACCACAATGCCAACAATAGCACCAGCTTTTTTTTCTGAGGTCTGAAGGGAATGAAATGATGATTGCCTGCTTCTTGCATCTCTATTTAGCCTCACAATGCCAAGATTGTCTTTCCCCAGCCTTTCTGTGCTTTCCACCATGTTGCATAATCAGAGATGTAACTCTGTGGCAGCTGGTTTTCTACTGCAAGTTACATATGTGCTCAACAGAATGGTGAAAAAGATGCTCTTTACGTCTTTAATCTACCTGTGAAAATTTGTAAATGGCATCATGACTGAGTCCCTAGTCTCCTTTATTACTATCATCTGATTAGAAATGTAATTCTGAGAGAAGTGCCTGGTTGGCTTTTGTTTTAAGACTCTTTTATTCTGTCCAGACAGTGTACATTTTAAAACTGTAATATTTTCTGAGAAGGAAAAAGTCTTAAGGTTCCTAAAAATCAAACTTTCAAAACATAGTGACATAGTAGTTTGGGGCTTTTAAAATTGTCTCCAATTAAAACCTATATCAAAAGACAACCACTCTACTTTAAATCACTGCCTCAATTTTTAAGTCTGGGAATTATTAGCAAATAATTATGGTCTTCCATTTTTGTAATTCAACCTTCTTATTTTTTTACAGGTAACCTTTGATTTTATTAATTGCTATTTACTCAAACATCAAATCTGTCATATCAAAAGTAAAATCTCTCTGCAAGGTAAAATAGATTTTTCACCCATTCTCTGTGACTTGGACGAAGTAATTTTATGAAATTTCCCTGATCAGCTCTTATTCACCTTTTCCAGGAAGTTCAAATTCATCTATAAAGCCTCAATGTCATCTTCCATCACCATTAAGAATACCTTCAAAAGAAATGAAAGTGTTGTCCCAGCAACAAGTGCATTAGTCAATCCAATTGTTTGCTATGAAAAATGATGGGACAAATTTTGACATTAGAGACAAGGTCAGACTTATGCTGACTTAGTACTGTGTAGTGGCAGGTTCCCACATGTTGATCAAGAAAGTGAGATGTGTTCTCTCTTTTTCTGTCCCTCCCTCCCTGTCTCTCTTTCTTCTACTTCTTTGTGTTTGCAAATATATTTATATAACTGAGGGAGAAAATCCAAAATATTAGGCAACTGTAATTACAATATCCACCCTGCTAAAATTATCAAAATTATAGTTTGTGTGTTTTTTAAAAGCTAAGGCAAATAATATATTTATCAAAATCAGTTTATTTTTATATAAGAAAGTAATGCACATGCCTTAAATTAATGAAAATGAGCTACATAAGAGTCAGACATGGTTTTGAAAATTAATTTTTTTCCACAGAAACTTCACTATGTGCATGATTTCCAATACATGATAATAACTTAGCTACATAGAAATGAGGAAAATATCACCTCTGGATTTGAGAGTGAATGATGTTATAATTTAATTAGAGTTACTAATTGGAAGAATGAAGTTCCCAAATCCTCTGTTCTGCCATCAATGAGATCTAACTCAAAAATAAGAATTATCTAAAGTTTGCATATGAAATACAAGGTCCAGTTTGAACTTAAGCCTTGTTTTGTCACTGCTGTGAGTTCCATATTTCAAGCATCTCCCACAAAAACAATACCCTTGACAAGACTCCATCACACTGCAAACCCGTCATTCCTCAGCTTCTGCCTTCAAACCTACTTCTCCCAATGAAGAAATTTGATGAAATATTGGCACTTCATGTCCCACTCCAGAACCTATGTACAACTGAACAAAAAGAAGAAAATCACTCCTAGCACATTATTACAAGTATTTTTCCCCTCCACCTTCTTCACATTTGGGGTTTTTTTGGACTGGGAAGATATGGTAGAAAAACTGGTGACTCCTCTGGCTTGTATCTTGTGACATTAATTATAAATGAAGACATTAAAGAAATAATGGCAGTATAATTTTAAAGTGTATGATTTAATGACACACATCAACCTAGCTTTCAAAGCTTCACTTAGTATAAGTCTTAAGAGATGATGTATTTCTAAGCAAAGTTTACAGGCAATGATTAATGATTATCTTCTGAATGCAGAACATTAATGCAGTCCCTCAGTAGATATGTTCATCCAGGAAGCTGAATGTTTACAGGCAAAGTAGAATCACAGAGCACAGGAGACGACATATTTATTGATGAATGCACTGTTTTGTCAATAACACTGAAGTGAAGCTGTGTCATATTGAACCATTTAACCAGAAAGATCTTGTGTGGTGAATTTGCAGAATTAGTCTTGTTTGTGTTTTGTTCTGTATTGTGGTGTTCCATATTTGAGAAAACAAAAATTATTTTGAAGGTAGGCACTAGTGACAATTTTGGTTGAGCATTTCTCAATCTTCTGGGTGATTCTGCTAACCAGGTTATGATCCTGGCTTATAATGTACCATTATAGATGCATACTCAGAGTGGCTTTAGTGTTGCATATTACCTTTCACATTGCATGGAGGTTCTGCATGCACCTAAGTAGAAACTGAACATGATAATAAACTTGCAGTCACTTACTGAAAACAAGCAAAGAAAACATTCTTGTCACCCTTCTGCATTTTGGACAAGACCGAAATTCCTGAGAAGCCTCTTTGTTTCAGCCACAAATCAAGAAATTAAAGTGGGCTAGCTGAAAATACGTGAGCAAAGATATGATGATGAGGAAGAAATAAGCATGTAACACCCAGAACTGTATATGAACACACATATATTTACACACTTACATGCAAAGAACTGTGAGGCACATAAGAATGCAATGCCACAAACTTGGCTGGAAAATAATATCCGTAATGTCTGGATTCAGACATTATATGGAAGAGGTTATCTTTCTTTGCTGAGTTATATGGCTTCTGAAAAGTATCTTTCACTTACTGTGATAGTTTTAGGGTAAATCAATATTTTTTGTAAATATTTTTTTGTAACAAGGTCTGTTCTTACTTAGTTCTCAGAGTGGTCATCTTGAGTCACAGTGTAGCATTGCCGTGAAGTCTTAAGAGTGACAGCAGAAATGGAAAACCACCTCTGACAAAACAGCATGGCCTTAATGAGAAAAATATGACACATTTCCAAGCTGGTGAGTAGAGTGTAAATTTTCAGTATTTGTTAAGCTGAAAGCCTTATTGTTTCATGGTTGGAATTTACAGGTAATCAAAAATGGCTACATCCTAGTGTCAGGGATCTTCCACTCAAATTTCAGCTTTCAAACAGTCTTAAAATCAAGCCAGACCTCAAATGTCTAAAAGCTGAACCTTCTTCTGCACATGGACATATCTTTTTAATTACTATTAGCCTGAATCCCTGGACTTTGCAGAGATTTATGGCCCTTTATGGGATGGAGTCTTGCAGAGTGCTGTAGTTACCACAGGCAGAGTATGAGCCACAGCAGGAAGCATGCAGGTGGTGTAAAGCTCTGCTGACCCTGCCATGAAAACAGCAGGGTTCTGCATTTGCCAGTGTTACAGTGCTTTAAAGGGGGCCATGGGGATGTGGTGCAGGATGCTGTCACCAACTGTCTATTTGTAGAGGGAGCAGCAACCTAGCCTTTGGCTGGAGTGGTGAGTGTGGGAGCTGAGCTGGGGCTAAGAGAGAGGGCAAGGATGTGGGCAGCACTGGGTGGTGGGATATGAAATAGAGAAGGTGCAAGGATGACCTAGCAGTGAGATTCCTGGGAAAGCAGGAGAGGGCAAGCTCTGGCAGTTGCTTTTGCTACTGCACAGCCACCTTTCACTGCCTCCAGTCCACATCAACCATTTGCCTCGTGGTTGTATCCTATGCGTTGTAGACATCATCTAACTCTAAATTCAGGTGACCCTTCTCAGAGATTTCAGTGGGAAGATATCCCCCTGTGATGACATTTGGGACAATATATTTATATACTGTGACTTTCATATTTTCTTTACTTTGTCCTTTTTTGATAAAAAGATTTAAATTTCCACTTACATGATAGAAATGCAGTTGTCCAATATTATGACTAATGTGTTATAAAAAAATTATATTTTGGTGTAAATATTCATCTTCTTTTGAAAGTTATGTACTAAATTAACAAATCTTTTTTTTTTCTCAGGCATCAATTCTAAAGTGATCTGAGTAAGTGGTTACTCTGCCTCTTTGAACTTTGACTAAAAATCAAAAGAGGCAAAATTTTTCTTCTAGGTGGATGGGAAATTAAATTCTAAAGTCTTCTGGAGTATATGATAAGGGTTGCAACTTCAAAAACAATTTTCTTCAGGGAGTAAAAGCAAAACTTTATTATTTTCAGATATAATGAATAGGCAATGTAACTCAATATATTTCTTCACTTAGTATGTTATTCAATAAAAAACTTGTGAGAAATAAGAATGTTCTTCATTTTCTACTCCTCAGCTATTTGCAGTTACTTAGTGAACCATATGGCTCTAAAGCAGCGTCTTGAAAATGGAGCATATTACATAGATATTGTGTAGAAATCTACAACCACAGTATCAGGTATGCCATGACAGTCATCCTTTCCTTTAACGTCTAAACTAAACAATACATTTTTATAAGCTAACTTATGCTTTAAGTAAAGAATAAGCAGTTTGGAAGGCTCAGATGCATGAAAATATATTTGGGACCAAGACAATACTTCTGTTGTTAAAAGAAATTTAATATGAAAATCAGTAATATTTTTTTCTTCATATGTGAAAACTGATTTTATTTTTGAAGAAAGCACCGAAAGATGAGACAAAAAAGTGCTCACTATACAGAATTTTCTAATAAAGAAGAAAAAGAAAATTCTCAATTAGGTAAACTAGAAATATTATGTGATCTGCTACTAGTGGAAACTTCAATAAAGGATCTGAAAATATTTTTTTGTGCATGCAGGCTTTTATACTTCTACATGAGCATTTACACAATTCTGCAATTCAACACAGAAAAGTTCTGTGAAATTATTCATTTCATCTCCGTGTTGGGGAGATATTGTTCACAAATTGTTTTTCCTGTCGTGACCTATATTCTACTGTATGTCCAGTCATGGAAAAAAAAAGGGATGTTTTAAAGAGTAATAGAATGAAAAGTTTTTCTATTTTATTTCATATACTGATATCTCACCATCTGCTGATTAGTCCTTTAGATCACACAACTCTCTTAGGCTATAAATATGCATGGACAAATATTCAATTTAAGGCTTCCAAAGGTAGACAAGGAACAGCTAAAGCTATATAAATTAATTTTCAATAATTTATCATCAAGTACTCTAGTTGAGGAGTTTGCATGGACTTCTGTGAGGGCAGGGCGCAGACATAAACAAAATCTTGTAGATAGATGGCAGTTCCAATCTATTTATGACAACAGTCAGAACATGTCTTCACTCAAAGCCTCTTCTCATCAGACATGATTGCAACCACAGTACTCTACAATTGTAAAGATAAGAGGATATTATTCTCTGGCATTTCATTCTTCTCTACTTTTTAATTTTGTTTCACCTCATACTTTATCCTTCAAATTCAAAACCTTAATAACCAGTCAGTCACATTCTACAGTGTAGTAAAATTGCAAATTATATTGAGAAGGGGTGGCAAAGCATGTTGCCCATCTATTCTGTAATCAAATATGTCCCTAGGTCTAATCAGTAAGAGGACAAGTCGGCTGACAATGCTTGTGCACATCTTTACATGATATTCTCAGTGTCAGCTGAACCAAGCAAAAGACTATGTGAAGATTCGCTCCTCTGAGGCCTGCTGCAGTATTGATTCTTTATTAAGGTACTCAGTAGCAAAAAGAAATTCAGCATGATTATTCAAACATGTTCCTGAAAACACCATGAAATATCGTTTGCTTGACAATACCTTCTCAGGAAAATTTTAATGCACACTTCAGAAAATAGTTCAGAAATAATTTTGAGGCAGACAATTGACTTAAGAGTCAAAAAAGTCATATCCTTGTTGAACAGCACTACAAATCATTGAAAATTTCTTATTCAGCTTCTCCTTGGATATTGATTATTTTCTGTCTAACAGGAAAGAAAGAAAATGCAATTACAGCAGCACGGCTCATGCTGCTACTACATGTACAGGTCTATCAGGTTTTCCAGTATTAACCCTTATTGTCTCAGGTTTCTAAAATCAACAGTAGTCTGGCACCCATGAGCTCAGCTCTACTTCAGTGTCTGAATCTTTACAAGGATAATATATTTTAAACACTTGGGGCCATATTCTGTTCACAACTATCCTCCTATAAATCTGAACTCATGCCATAGTACCCAAGCGCAATCTCTCCATTCCACTTTTTGCCATCTTGTAGAAACTATTATGTTAAAAAATATTCCAGGAAATTGTCATGTCTAGTCTCCTAATACACATTTAGTAAACTGGAGATTTCAGAGGGAAAGGAAGTGTTACAATGCCCCCCCTTATTATAATAATGATTGATTATGTTTATAACAAATAGGATAAACATAATGCACTTCAAAAATGTCTTGCTAATTATCATGTCTGTAAGTACATCAGAGGAGTTTTTATGATTCAAAAAAATTGATTGGCCTTTCATACTGCATCATTGTATAGAAAAGAGCTGAGTTCTCTAGATCACCATTTCTTTATCTGCCAGATAATTTGCTCAAATGACAGAGGAGGGCTAGCTCTTGTGCAGAGGCACTGATGATATATGAAGCAGATGGAACTTTAGCAACATATGGTATGGCTTCAGAGGAGGTGTATTTAGTTTCATTTTTCTAATTAGGAAATGATATTTCAAGGTCTAGAAACCCCCATTTTAGATAATATTACAGTTCTAGGTAAACCAGCCTAGAGAAAGCCTTTTCAATAATGTGTGACAAAGCTGAACTGACTGTTGAATTCCTAATTCAGTTATATGACATTTTTTCTGACTAGTGTGAAAAGTAAAATTTTAAATTAGCTGAGTGATGCTTATAAAGTAGAGGATCAAGATACACCTATTTTTTTCACATCACTTTGAATCAGGATCTAAACCTGGAGGATAACACTTCAGAAGTTATTTAGTATTGTTTTAGCTATGATTTAAGTGCACAGAAAATTAAACTGACTTTCATAAAAGTTTAACAGGCTCTTCACTTAGTAGTTTTTAGTTCTTTGAAAAGGAAATCAATGGGAAAAAAACCTGTTCTGTTATACCATAATATTAGACAACATCAGGTTTTCCTATACTGCCTCAGTTAAATATCAGAAATAATGAGAAAATAATCATAGCAACAGGTTATTTGTTTATTTATTTATTTATTTATTTATTTATTTATTTATTTATTTATTATTTATTATTTTTAGATTAGATTCCAGAAAATTATCTTGGAAACTTTCTGAGGATGAGCCATGATTACAGAATAAAATAGAGGCAGGACTGAAATGAAGAGCAGATGTAAGAGTCATTAGCTTGGAAAGAACCTCAGTGCACGCCTCAGAAATGGCACCTCTGCTGAAAACAATACATCATTGCACCACAAACTGAAAAAGAAAAGCAACTCACAGACAACTCCTGAGAGCTAATGCAGCCAGATGTTTCCATCTAATTTTGTTGAATTAAGGAAAGAAAAAGCAGACTTTTTCACAGCCATTAATAAAATCTATTGCCATAGAAATGAATCAGAAGCGAGATTTGAAATATCATCTAGTTGCAAATTATGTATGTATTATTCAAAGCATTTAAAGCATATTAGGTGACCTATAAGGACCTATTTTTTTCCTTCCTGGCCTCTCAGGTACAGGTCTGAAATTATCATTAGAGGGCTCATTTTAAAGCAATAGACATGATAATGCTCCCTTCATTGATATTAATGCCACTATGAAAAGGATTCAGTTAAGAGTGGGTTAACCACAGTTAGTGGGTTAAAGTGTACAGAGAATGGGCTAAAGTGTACTGAACCAAGTTTATTGAGAGAGACATGACAGTGCTGCGTCTTGTGGAGGACTGTGTTGTGGAGGGATGTTGCTGTCTCTCTAGGTGATAGAGGAGTCGGTGACAAAATGAGGTAGTGACCCACTCAGAGATGTCTAACATATGCTGGCACAGATGCTACCAGACGTCTCCCACAGGGAAGGAGACATGGAGTGATTATTGAATATTAGGGAAATTTGTACCAGAGAGGATTAAAGCTTTTTTCTTTTTCTTTTCCTGTTTTGGGGGAGGGGATAAGAATGGAGAGGGATCATTTCACTGCCCTGCTCTAGTGAAGAACAAAAGATAAGCAGCTGAAGTTCAACTTCATGAGCTGCCCCCCTCTTGATATATGTAAAGCCACATGTTCAAGCAACAGTAGATTAATGTGGAGATCTTTCATCTCTGGAGATAAGAGTTTAAATCTAGGTCAGATCCCATTCTGAGATGAAATATAAAAATGCCCATGCTATTTTTTTGCTTCTAGAAGATAATATAATTGTTCTCTGGCATATTTTGAATTTTATTTTGAAATTAGTTGATTTCAGCAGTTTTAAAGTTTGTGTAGATGTTAAATGAATATATTAATAATGAATTTGTTGGACATTTGTTTTTCTCTGTTGCCCTATTAATTGGGTGTATAAAGTAAGTTCAGCATACAGATACACACAGACCTTTAAAAGAACAAAGGAACAACGGGCCAAATTTTGACTGAGTGAAATTGCCCATAGGGGAAACACTGATAGCTCAGAGCAGAACCAAATGTATAAACAATTAATAAAAAAATCCATGCACTAGTTTTGTGACTCATTGTGGAGTATATAACCAGGATTCACAGAATACTTGACTGAACTTACTAGAGTGGGGCAAAATATAATGCAACTTTCTTCATCAAAACTTCTCATTGGTTCAAATTACTGAAATGGATAAAAATGTCTGAATAATAAAAATTATGTTCTACATAGTGAGCTATGAATTTTACCAAAGTAGAAGCAAACTTGTCAATCTTTCTTTTTATTGATTTACCTTTCTGATTATGATATTTCCTAGTAATGTCTGTGCACACAAATGAAGTTACTCCAAATACAGTAATTGAGTATTTCATTGAGTCTTCCTTTTTCCCTTGTAGTTTGTGGCCTTTAAGAGATAGGGACATAGTAAGAGGAAAGAGGATGCAAGGCTAAACCTCTCTGTCTGCCTGGTGAATCCAGAAGACAGACACCTGCTCAGTGGGAGGGAAGACTGCTGCTGGCCATACATTCCCCATTCAGTTTTTGAAAACTTCTTTCCCAAAAGAAGAAGGAGTGAACAGGTATCTACAGAGAGATTTCATTTTCAGAGCTGTAATTTCAAAACTGATGTTGAAGAAAGGGTTTTCCTACAGAAATTCTATATAAAAGTTGTACACCGGGGTTCGGATTTATAATCTGTATTCATGTGTCCAATTCCTATGTTATAACAAATCTTTCTGAGGTGACCAACAGTCTTATGACTGAAAGCTACTTGGCATGCAGACATTTTTTTCCAAGAAAATAATTTTTAAGAAAAAAATTTTTGTAAGAGGACTGGACTGAAGTATGCTAACCAGCTCTCTAGCTCACCTATTTCCACGCTTAATCTTTCAGACCATTATTTCGCTTATGAATTCCTCTCAAGTGTTAATTTCCATGAAGATGTATTTTCCTGAAAAGAAACTTCAGCACTGGGACCAACAGACTTGTTTATAACACCCAATCTAGACCATGTCATGCTCTGTCTGTGTACGTTCTATGGCATTATCTGTTGTAGACCCTAAAAATGGATTTTTCAAGTATTCCTTAAAGAGGAAAATGTTGTGTCATTTTATTCCTTAAAACCTTTGTCTTGATAAGCAACAAGCTCCGGCATCAGAACAAATGAACAATGTAATTTTGTCAAAATTATTTTTGCGTCTCCACACAGGATTACTGTACTTATGCTCACAAGCATGACATCGATGAAAAAAATCTTTGGACACACTAACAGATTTCCTGCCTTTTTTTTCTACTTTAGAAGTGTCATCTTCTATCTCTAGTGCACTTCAAGTGCCCCAGCTATAGTCTGCACCATGTGACTACCCTTCTTCTAAATCTCTGACCGAGCTCTTTGATATTTTCAGACAGCAAATAAATCCCTGGCACAAAGACATTTCCAAAGAAAATTTTTTCTGAACACAATTCAGACAAACTGTTGCCCTGTTAGTATTTACATCCTTGCTGAAATATTTTGAGGGAAACTAATATGATATTTTTTTAGGTTCTGTAAGAAAATGGAGTGGATTTTAGTAAAAATTTCAATGCCTTCTGTGAAGATTATTGCCAATAATGATTAATATGCTTCTGGAGGTATTTATGGCACTTCAAACATAATTTTGCTCCTAGAAGTTTAACAAATGAGGTTTAGACTTTGTGCGTCTTAGTACAGAAATCTGGATGGATAAATCATTTTTGCATGACTAAAGCAAACAATATTGGCTGCTTAATTGTACATCAGAGTAAAAAATACTTAAACAAAAGGAATGGGCATCTGTCTGAAGACAGTGGCTAAAGCTAAGAAGTACACATATTCATTTTCTTAAAATGAGCTTTTAAAAATGAGCTTCTTTATTGCCCTAGTTTTATTTATATCATTCCAGGTTTTATAACATTTTCTGTACTAGAAGAGAATGTAATAATGCAAGACTAATTCAAAGAGATAAGTTGATGGGGTTGTGAGATGGTTTGGCACACAGCATAAAAATAGATGCAAGAAAATATCATGCAGCTAAATCAGTGCCAGAAAATTATGCCATCTAAGGAGTGAAAGCCCCATAGTCAGCTACATAAGAGTATGACTTTGATATAACCCTACAGGCAGTTCTACACCCGCAAGTAGTCAGCACTGAGCACAGCCACATTGCTGGCAGTGAATCCACACAAAGGACTAGCCACAGGCCATGATGCCATTGCAGGAAGAATATATATTTCAACATTTGACATCTTGCTCTAACAGCTGCCAAGTTTGGCTGTAGCTATTGACCTGATTGCTCAAGGACAGAGAGGAAGAAGAAAAGAAGCAATATAGGCAAGTGATAGGCAGAGATTTAAAGATCAGAAGCATACGTGTAGATAAATGAACAGACACACTGCCCAGAGGCATGAAAGATCATCTTCTGGGAAATAAAAACTGTATAATTATACAAACAAATATGAAGACATTTAAAGATATTTAACATAGGGGAGATGAATAAAAGAAAATTAAGAATTTGGAAAGTACTTGGCCATTTGTTGTATTTTAAAAATTGTCAATGTTGCATGCTTAAGAATATAATCAAAAGAGATTCTGTTTAAGAAAAAATTCAAAGAGGAAAATCATGCTTACATAAATGATGAGAAGTTTGCACCATTTCACTGCCAAAATTTTTCAGTTCATTTAAAAAGGTAAAGAATTAAAAACTGCAATTTTCCAGTGGGCTTTCCACGTCCTGCAATCAGAATCTCTGATTTATCATAACCTTCACTGATACTGTCCCTGTTCACAAGTTTTTTTTTCCATTTCTTCTGCTGTTGTTCTCAGCAGTGAAATCTCCATGGCAAGGATAGTCATTTACTCCAGGGCAGATTTATCAGGGAAGCTAATGGGGTTGTCATGTCCCCTTAAATACCCATTAACACTTCCCCCTGTGATGCCTATTACGTGTCACAACAAAAGCGTAACTGAACAGGTCCACTTTGCCATTGTCAGTCCACTGAGGCAAAATGTTATTTGTTTGGTTTTTGGATCAAGTTATTAATGAAACTATTCATTTTTCTTAGAGAGTAAACATAAGTATTTTATTTGTTATTTATTTGTAAAAACAAGTATGGCAATAGGTTACCACTGCTATCCTAAAGTCGTGCTTAAGGGCACAGAGAAGAAAAGACTCATATATTTGTTATTTCCTCTTGCAAACAAGGCTGTGTACCTCCCCAGTGATAGATGCTCTAGTGCTTTGTGGTTTATGGCTGAACTGTAGAGCTAAGAAGATGTTATCAAGGGAAACTGTGAATGCTTTAGATGAAAGATTAGGACTAAAGTTATTAAAGCTCTGTCCAAATTATTCTCATATTTGTCTTAATAACAGAAACAAGCAGATCTTTTTCTAGTACAGTTTAGTTTTAGTTCTAAAACTAAAGGAGAGAAAAGTTTAGGAAATTATTTTACTATTATACACTTCAAAATACTCTTAAAAGTGTGGAGGTTTTTTCCTTCAATATTTCCTTGAAAGCCCTTAAAAAAAAATATATATATATATATTCTGAAAAATGTATTTTTCCTTTTGCACTTATGGGGTGAATTTATGCATTTGATTCTATGTTTTAAAGGGGTTTTTACTATTATTTGAACTGTGAAAAATGGTAGGTAGTAATCTGTGTTCATGTATCCCAATACCTTGTGCAATTCTTATGAGTTCTGTGTGCTCTGGCATATTACTTTATGAAAAGTAATTACTGACTTTCCAGATGAGTCACACTTTGACAGCTACTTTAAAAGTACATTCTCTCCAATTTGTGTAAAGCAAACGGGCAAACAATGAATAACATGGGAATTGTACAAATAGCTACAGCAATTCAGCATCACAAGTCACTTGTGAAATCTGTAATATGTGAGGAGATTAGTAAGCGAATATAAGAACAATTCAGTACAAAAGGCAGCCTGAAGTTTCAAAGGTGACCTGCAAGAAACGTTGATTTGTTTATTTTTCCTGAAACCTGGCTCAAGGTTATTTCTTTATTTATTTATTTTCTTATCTGTTTTTGAGGGCATGAAAACAAATCTTTGATTTCTCTCTCTCTTATTACTCTTTAAGATATAATGAACATGAAGCCTGTTGCATATTTGTTTTTACTTTGTTGAAGGGAGAGTAGGATGCAGACAGGTTTGATAGAAATTGAGAAGTCTTTGTGAAGGGAGAAAGGCATTTTTTTTCATTTCATCCTTTAAAAAAATATTTAATTTTACCAGACAGGTTTATACCTGAAATCTTCTTCCTTTCTTTACATTTATCTTCAGTTTTAGAGTTTTCTTTCCAAACTTTGTTCACAGAAAGATTTTTATTGGTGTCCCCTTCAAATGCTGTTACCCATAGCCATTCAGTGGTGAGAGGAGTCTGATGAGATGCTTGGCACAGGGATATCTGATGGGATGCTTGGCACAGTGCAAATTCAACCAGCCAAATGTTATGGGTTTTATTAAATGTAGGGGAAAAAAATTGCATGCTGACTCCAGACGTTTCTTGGTGGAACTCAACTATTTCTCTAGAGTGGTAGAGATTTTCTCATTTTATTATAGGGTAGAGCATTAATGTCAGAAGTGTCTTGCAACCAATATATCCAGACTGGTCTGATACAAGTAGGTAATGGCAAGGATGCAGCTGAAGAATAAGTGATGAAAAAACATCCAAGAGTCCTTGAGTAAACTAAAGAAATCCTCACTGTTTCCTTTCCTTTCCTTGCTATACGTCACTCTATTCCATCCTTTCATTTTCCCTAAATCTCGCACGCAGTGATTGGCAGAAGGGATTAAACACTATCTTTTTTAAGATGCTTTGACCGTACATCTTCCTGCTTTCATCTGTCCAGCCTGAGGCTTTCATCTGCATGCTCTAGTGAAGCACACTGGGTCTACTGTCAATTAGAAAATTGAATTTTGCCATCCTCATAGACAGACACATAATGCAGCAGAGTTTAGTGCTTCCGCCATGTGGATTCATGCCAGCTGAGGAGCTGATTCTAGAGGTACAGCAAGACATCAGTTCTTGAGTGTTTGTTTTTTAAATATTGGATTATGTTTACATGGTCCTATTAATAGAGGCTGACATTTAGTTGGCTACACACTGTGTCAGTTGCTTGAGATTCTTGGATTAGAATAAAACAAACATCATGATTCATTTGCTGAAGCTGTAGGAAAAACTCTTGCAAGAAGTGAAAGATTTAAGCTGGAGTGATTTCTCTTCCTCCTTTGCAGGCATGATGCTGAAGGTGAACTGTGATGTGCTTGGAAGAGGCAGATAGAAGCGCAATATAAACATGCAGATGGACAATTGTAGTAATGTATAATAGGTGAGGCAAACAGTAAGTACAAAGAACTAACACCAATTTGATAATACATATGTGGGTGAATGGCACGCCATATTGTCTTTATCCAGTATATGAAATAAGAGATTTCATTTTTATCCATCTATCCGTCTGCACTGAATCCATCTACCTTTACTTTGATGAAGCACTCTGTGAGGTCAATGACTATTCTGAGAAGAAAAATCCCAAAATAGTGTCTACCTTTGCTTGGCAGAAGTTAAAAATTGATGTCCACATGGTAGGTTTAGTCAATGCATAGTGGGCTGATTCTGATTTCAAGCGAACACAAATTAAAACTGACTGTCCTGAAGTGAGTGGAGCTGCTGAGAAGTGAAACTCCTGTTAAATCAGAGTAAAACCTACAGATGCATTTTTAACCAGCCAGATTTCCTCTTTTTTATTCTGAAACATGGAAGAATAGACACTGAGAGCCACCTGGGAAGTATTATGTGAAGTGGAAAAGATGAGGATCAGTTGAGTTTTAGGAGCAGAAGTTGATATCTATGCCATTAAACAGTGCCTAAGAGTACTCACAGGGACAGGAATCCAGCAATACCTGTGTTAGTAATATGTTTCAAAGGTCCCTCTTATGGCTTATCACAACAAGCCCAACAATTCCCTGATACAGAAACAGTGGCCACACAACTTTCCCAAAAACAGACTGGATGTTACCTTTCTATTCCTGTGAACAGGAGGATTGAACCTTTGATTTCGTATTCCACATCAGCTGGTATTATTTTCAGAAAAAGATTCTGAATGTTTTTAAGATAACACTGTTGCTGTACCCTTCTTTGTTGAACACATCTAGCTACTATATTTTATGCCTTTACGAAGAATTTCAGACACTTAAAAAAGGAGGAATATGCATTAATCTATTTGCACACACCATGTAGAAAATATTTACCACAAACAAAAACTCTTAACATAATCTTTAAAACAATGAGATTTAGTCTTTGTACAGACATTGCCTCTTCCTTCAGATGCTGATGTTGACTCTGCATTATTGCACCCTTTTTCTCCTAAAAGTTTGTTGGAAAATCCAAGACTGGTGCTCCTTTTGCATCCAGCTGACTTGATTTGCTAGGAAGACTCACACCTCTGCATCTTGGTTTACTCTTCTGGATGACTGGGTATTTAGTCCCACCTCACAGGGAGAAGACCTCACACTGTCCTGTCTGAAGGAGGAGGAAGAGGTTGGAATGATATAATTGGCCAAAGACAGAGCTAAAGGGTATTCTTACTGATATAAATTCTTAGCTTAAAAAAAGTGTCCAGGGTTTAGAGCTCTGGAGCAGGGTGAGCTCAGGAGGATGCACAAGCACAGGACAAGTATCAGGCAATGTCCTGGTAGCCATATAGTTCTAGGGTACTAGGAGTACAGGTTAACACCAGTTACAGTGAGAAATAATGATATATAACAGAATAATTTGGAACAAAACAATCTAGATATCAGGATAGAACTAATTCCCCTGAGAGCATACCCCACTGAAGGCAGATTTTAAGGAAGATGGTTAACCAGAGAGCAAAGGAGAGGTGGTATCCAGTCCCTTATCAGCTTTATGCAATGAAAAGTGCACTAGAGTGTGTGGCTAGAAAGAAGTGATGCCGGGGAAAAACCCTCCTCCTTTTGCTATTTTTCCTTCTCTCCTTCCAGACCCTTGCAGCCTCCAGTACTGAACCCGGCATGTTGTGAGTCTCAGAGTGAGATACAGTCACATCTGCAAACCACGATTACTAAAACTAATTATTAATTTGTACCAGCAGAGGTTTTATTTAAGAGGTTTTATTTAATTTATTTAATTATTTTTATTTTAATTTTATTTATTTCATGCTAGCCATGTAGCATTTTATATACCAAACTGGAGGATTATTATATTTGTTTTAGTTGACTGTCAAATGGGGGAAGAGAAGAAACAACTTAATTATATAAAAGAGGATCCTATTGGCAAGATACATCTATTTCTGCTCCTGATATGAAGTTATGCTGCAGCCTGTTAGCCTAAACTCTTTTAAAATAATTTCCATACACTGTAGGCTTTTTTTCCCAGAAGGAAGAATATTAATACATGTCAGAGAAGGGCTGTACATAGTAACAGTGTTCTGTCTTAATTCCTTGGAGCAGTAATGCAACCTATTGCTCTGCAAATGTGAGCTTCATAAAGATCACATGCATATGCATACCGTGATAAGATTAATGGTAGTTTTTGCTTCATACCAACTTTTATTATATTTATCTTGGAGAGAGTTCTCTTCTCAGTGAAATATGACATGTTTCCCAATGTCCTTTCAGTGTGAATCACAGCTGGTGTAAAAGGTAAAAGTTTTTTGTGGGCCACAGGTATCTCACCCAGTGTGTCACCCTGTGCTTTGTGGGCTTTGCAGAAGGGGGTTGAGTCTGGTAATCTTAGGCTAGATAAAACTGCTAGAGGAATTGGAACAGCTAGTGTAATTTTGCCTCTGTTATCAAGCTGAGTTGTCTGAAGTGGCCTGAATTTCTTACACAATATGCTTTATCCCTTGTGTTTATATAGTAGTTCTATTTGAGAGAACAAGGTTTATGTGTTGAAAAATGCTGGAGTGCGGCAGAGGTCAAATGTACATACTGTACAGCAAATACCACAAGTAATTTGTGCACCTGTATTTTTGGAAAATGCTTCTTTGTGAGTTACAGCAAAATGCTTTCTGAAGCTGGGAATGTCTCATTTTTTATTGACTTAAGTTTGCTTTCAGCTTGAAAACTTAAAATTTGAAGATTAGGTTTGGAAAGTGAGTTTGAGTAGGTGTTTTCAGGTTTGTTACAATGAGAAAGAAAATATGAATTATCTGAGTGCTTATTTTTCATTAAAGAAAGACATCATACATTCAGAACAATAAAAAAAGCATGCAAATTACAAGAATTAGGCTTTATTATGACATAATTACATCTTTAAAACTATAAGGGAAAGTTATAGTGTTTACATGTAGCTGGATATAGTAACACATAAGTATCAATTATGAGATAAATAGTTGTCATCCTCATTCATGTATGCTTCCTAAAGACTGAGATGTAAATCTGTTACACAGATTTTGCCAGAATAAAAGAAATTATATTGGTAAAGGTATAAACTGAAAAGGTGTAAATTTAAAATTACAGTGACTCTGAAAATGAATAATCCTGAAATTAATAATTCTTGCAGAAGTAGACAAATATATGCAGAAATATTGTTTACAAATGCAATTCAATTAAGTCTGTAGTTTCTCTATGTATACATAATAATTTTGAACAAGTGAAATTCCTGCAGATTAACTTCCAGGTGCAGATTAAGCTGCTCCCAATAATTTTTTAATAACAACGTCACATACAAAAATCTATTACTCTTTGTATTGTATGATAAATATCAGTATAAATTCACTTAAATTTCACAGCATAAGCCCTTAGAAATTAAGTAAATATGACTACAATCTTGTAAAATACTTGATTCTGCTGCAAGATTCTTCATACCAACAAATAGAACTAAGACATACTTTTTTAAAATGTTGAACAGATTCATCTTTTTTTTTAAAAAGAAGGAATAAACAGATGTAACACAGCATTCATGGCTAGAACAGTGTTTAATTCTATACTCTGACGCTGGACTCACGTAGGGATTTCAGCAGTTTGAAGGACAAATTTACACAAGAAAATCTGTATTCCTCTGATCCAGCTGTATTGTAATTTTACATTGGTATTCTTGCATTTCTGCATGTTTAGATTTTTCTTCTCCTGTCCAAGGATGACTTTTCTAACATTATGTTTTTAAATCTGACAAGGTCATACAAGCTAAAAAAAAAGAAGAAGAAGAAGGGTCATCAAAAGGGGAAAAATAACAGAACTACGGTGAAATGGCTCTCTGTTGGCCTTTGTATCGATTCAGAGTGTGTCAAAAGGGTCTTTTGTCGTGCCCCTACCACGGCATACTAATTTGCTAGATCAAGTCTGTCAGAATATCGACTGGAAGTAAAGAACTACAGTGGCAGCTTTTGTGTTTCATACAGCAGGGAGCCTGTGTGTGAAACAGGATTATCAGAGGGTCATGAAGAGAGTCAAGGGATGTCCATCACTTCCCTTCTGGTAATGTAATGGGGCGGGTGCCTGGATGTGATTAAGATGTAGGACACAGGAGGCATAGCGGTGAACAAATCAGACACACACACACACACATGCAAATCAGGTTGGCTGCTGTTAACCACGTATTTTTAATGAAAAATCCAGAGACAGACCAAGAAAATATCTAAATGGCTGTATTCTGATTAAATGTCAAACCATCTATTCAATGTCCAGTGCCTGCTTCCCTGCACGTATGTGTAGCAAATGCACAACCCATACAAGAAAGTGTTAAATTTTTTTTATTTTTTAATTTTCTTTTTAATGTGACATTCCAATCTACAAGTGGGGTTTTTTTACCTTTTTTTTTTTTTTTTTTTTTAATGTTGCATGTAGCATTGCTGGATGATTAGAGCAAACATGCAGGGGCCAAACAAAGATAAAATGGTGCTTTGTGCTATGGCTATGCTTGTACGCCACATTCAGACAGGATGCTCATCACTCTGCTGTGGGTTTAGCCTTGACTTAGATGTCATTGTCATTCTAATATAGCATGAGCAAAATATATTTCTAGAAATCAAGGAAAAAATAGAAGTATTTGTAGTGCCTGAACAATACATAGGCTTGGTAAGTGCCTCTCTTTAAAATTGTGGCAGGGAATGTTTGCTTCCTGGAGATTCAGGCTGCATCTCTGTAGCTTATGTGAGAGCTATAAGGAGCTTTCAGGCACACACCGACACGATTTGCAATCCCTGTCATCTGTACAATCCATTTTTCCTGAGCTTTGTTCCTAATCTTTAATCCTTCGTTTCTGAAAATTTGGCACTAAGTAGGAAAACAATGTAAGATGCCAAAAAAACAATGGATTTTGCATATGTAGCTTTTGAAGGCCTGATCCAAACCCCATGGACCAGGGGAAAAATCTGGATAAGGATTTTGCAGCAGTCTCTATATTCCTTAGACCAGCAATAGCTGTCTCAGTCAGCTTATCAATGAAACACCAAAACTTGGAAAAGTCTAAATCTATTTCTTGTTCCCCTCTTTTCTACCAGGCAAGACTAAGGCAGTGTCAAGAGCCAAGGATTCCATTCAGGAAACCACTTTTTTTCCCCTCTTTTTGTTTTCCTCTCCTTTTCCCTTTTCCTTTTTCATGGAGCAGAAAAAGATTGTAACTTTTTATAGAGTGTTGCTCTGGGATGCATAGATAGCATTCTGTTTCCTTTGAAGGCAAAGCAAAGTTCTTGTGGACTGTAATGTAAATTAATTAGCACCCTGTTTTGCATGTAACTATTTTATCTCCTCTAAAAACGGGTTAATGGTGCTAATGGCATCCTGCTCAGAGCCAAAGAGGGTGCTCAAAGGTAGCCAAACACTGCTCTGCCTCAACCTGGCTAACAAATGATGACTAACAAAAAGGTCTTGTGGGTGTAGGCATACCTAGAAATAATGATTTTAATGTAGTGCCTCTTACTGCAGTTAAGAACCAGTGGGCAGATATTTAAGTTGCAACTGCACACAGAGCAAAGGGAATTGCACAAGTGAGCTTTAATTTGTTTTCAGTGTCTTTTTTCACTAAGGTTGGTGCTGTGCAATATTCATTGCAATAGGAGCTCATGGTAGGATGAAGCAATATTTATTAGAAAATAGCTTTTCTGTGCATATCTCAGGTGGAAGCAACTCCTGTCATAGTTATCAGCTATGTGGAGCTTCAAGGACAGAAGCATGTCATAAAGCATGAATATATGAAAGGAAGAGGTGAGCCCTGGGAGCTTGTCTGACAGGAAAGTCTGACTCATTTCTTTCAAGGCATGTCATGCGCCCATGCTCTGCTGCTGGAAACTACCCTTATTGCTGCCAACCAATATTTTCCACTTACTCATTGACCAGGAGTTTTAAGGTTTAGTTCAGAGTCAGAGATCAAACCTGAAGAAGAATGGCAAGAGGAATAGTATTCTGAAAAATACAATTTTGCCACGGGTTTTTTTAAATCTCAGGGAGCAAAACTCATGATCTGGAAATGCCCTAATGAACAGAAATTAGCAGAGGCTGAGTATTGAAAAAGATACTCTCTAGGTGTATTAAGAAAGGAGAGTTACGGAAAATATGTAGGACATATTTTTATTTCTTGTGCCTCATGGCAAATAGCAGCGTAATTATAATATGAAGGATATAAGACAATTGTGCAGAGGAGACATTACACACTGTCTTGTTAATATTATGTCAAGTGTCCAGAGATGGATGTATAAATCATATGCAAGGGGACCACAGGTTGAAAAACAGTAGGATTTCTTATCAGAATGACACAACTCCCATGTAATTCTGTGGAAATGGTGGTAAGCATGGAAATGGAAAATACTAGTACATACAACAGTGTTTGTCTGAGGAGGTAGAACAATTCTTAGAAGCCTAAGATGGCTTTCATCTTTTGAAGTTAGAGCAGATGTCAGGGTGGGAAAGGATCATGACACATTACTGACTGCCAAGGATGCATAATGTGAAGGTCAAGACATGACCTGATGCAATTCCATGCTCGGTATTGTTTCCTTCCATGTCACCCAGTGAAATCTGAAATGCAAGCCAAACGTATTCGAAAAGCAAAAGAAAAATCTTTTTACGAATTGAGGAAGTGCAGTAGAAAAACATAACCAAGAAAAAAATATCTTCTTTACAATGTCAAATTAATTCTTGTCATTTTGCAATACAATTTTTTTCCTCTATCTTTTCCCAATCTCTTAAGACTCGGAATCAAAACCTGGAAATAGCATAATGCTGAGTGTGAAAATTCACAATAATTTTTTACCCTTAAGACTTTTCACCCCACCAAAGCCCTGGATTACAGCCTATCACTTGTCACCAAATATAGTTACAAAATACCCACCAGGAAAAAATGCTCTGCACTAATAGTCAGGATTTTTCCCCTTTGTCTGTACCCAGTGGTGCAAAACGCTGGCAACAAGTTAAAAATAAACCTAGACAGAGCTCAGAGAGGTGGTACAATGTGATCCATCTGCCTGATCTATGGTTACTGGAAGTGATATGCCTTAGCACTGAGCCTGCAGCAGAGCTTTCTTTTTTACCCACAGCCATCCCTACACACATTCGTTTAGGTTTAAAGCAAAGGAGTTAACTCCTGTTTGCTGGCTGAACTCCAAAGCAAATAATTGTGTTCTGCCTACTTAAAAGTCCCTATTAACTTTACATGTACATGATATCTAACAATTTCCTATTGGTACATAGCATATGTTTTCAGGCAATTTTTTTCACACTTATAGAGATTTCTTTACTTCTATATGTGTTCACAGAGATATATTTATATTCTAAAGGGCACACACGTTAAGCAATCCTCACTTATCCTTTACTTATTTCACAAATGTCATAGGATTATGACAAATGTCTTTAAATTGTATTCGTATATTTCTTCTATTTTATTTAAGTCATTATAATACAAGATGCAAACAGTTTTAATGATACTTGATAATTCTTCTTCTACCCCTTTCATAGTTTTGGACACCAAATTACTTTTGGCATGCTAGTAAAGCAGAAGTTAGTTGAATTTTTGGTTTACTTTTCCCCTACAAATTTCGACTGATGTATAAATATTTGGTAAACTGATAGAAAGAAAATTAAAGTGCTCATTTGGGAGTAATTTCTGAATCAATACAATGTGCTCCCATGACAGGGAAGGGACTGCAGAAGTAGAGTTTCATTCCTTAATCTGATTCTTAAAGTGTTAATAACATGTTTCAATTCTCCACTTCATCAAGAATCTTTAATGGGAGTGTGAAGTGCCCTACTCTTGGAAGGACTAGAATGCTTTTAGACAGTTATCTCTGCCTGAGGAAGAGCAACAAAGAGTTGCCAATGACAGAGGAGTACTCAGAGCTCATAATAAAGTGATCTCTATGAAACATATTTTGAGATCTCTGAAGATTTTAATGTGAAACAGATCAGAACTATCTGTTTTTATTAAATTCTAAAGCCCTTGACCTGTGACAAAATGATGAACAAATTCTTTCAGTTTTCCTCTGGTTAAAATCGTTGGGTTTTTATGTTGACATATAAAGTAAAGCATCTTAATGTCTTAATCTAAGTATATTTAAATAGTTTGTAAAACATCTAATTATCTAAATAAATTTTCACAGAGCCTTTAGTTCCTTTGAACTGTGTTGGAAGTTATATTCACTTTATCCAGCTATCCAGTTGGAGAGGGGGAGTCTGTCTGTAGCTGTGACTAGATAGCACACCTTCCAGCAGGGATCCTGGCATGGTTGATTCATGACACAGCACTGTAGCTTCTCTTCCAGATTAGTCAAGAGGACATGGTATCAGAGAACAGGAGATGGCCACAGTGCTGTACTTTAAGTCCATATATTCACAGTGTGCCTGCTTGGATGTACACAAGAGACATATTTTGGGGCCTGACCGAGCTGTGATGATTCAAAGACCAGCATTTGGACCATGGAATTGTCACCACAAATTTCCATTTTATATCAGCACACAGTGGTCTAAATGTAACAGATGACCCTTCTTCAGAATAGGGATGGACTGGTACATTGTTGAGCAATCCAGTAAAGACAGAACATGACTATGTCATGCACAGCCTGAAGGAGGGCAACACAACTGATGAAGGGACCAGGCCACAAGCCTTATGAGTTGCAGGTGATGGACCTGGAGATGTTTAGACACTGTAAAATGAAGCTGAGGAAGAACTTATTGCTCTTGGAAACTGACAGAAAGGAGGCTGTAGCCAGGTGAGGGTTCATTCTCTTCTGCCATGTAACAGGTAACAGGACAAAAGGAAACAGCATCAAGTTATGCCAGGGGGGGTTTAGATTAGATATAGGAAAAATGTCTTCACTGAAAAGGTGTTGCAATGATGTCCAGTCCATGGCTCTTGCACCACTATCACAGGGCTTGTAGAGCCTGTTGGTGTATGCACTTTATCCCCTGTTCACATAAAGGGAGGGTCCACACCTGTACCATGGCATTTTCTTCAATGGAAACTTGCATCCCCATGTCCCCAGCAGGTTTTTCTATCTACACATTTAGGACCTTTGCAGCAATCCCTGCTGCTGGCAGCTCTCCCCAGCTGTCCTCCTCCACTGGGGCTGTGTCTCCCTGCTCTCCACACAGTGTGGCTGCTGCCAATCCTGTCAGGTATCGCCACTGGTCGCAGTAGAGACGTACGAGACACGAGACTCGAGCTTCATGCAGCAGTAGCCAACCTTTATTGAGTGCAGTTCCCTTTATATAGTTTTTGAGAGCTTATGGCTGGTGCTGATTGACAGAATTTGGATGCCACCCAGCTTAATATCCAGCAGCTGTTGATGTCCCCAGTGGCCTAGACTGGCTCCCTAATGGCCTAGACTGGTCAAGTTCTGACTAGGGTTATCTATAACTGTGAGGCCTCCAGGCCAGCTGTTAGCCACCACAAGCAATGATCAAACAATGGAACAGGATGCTCAGGAAAATGGTTGAATCACTGTCCCTAGAGGTATTTAAAAGATGTGTAGATGTGGCACACAGGAAAATGGTTAATGGTGAACACAGCATTGCTGGTTTGATATTTGGACACTTGGACTCAATTATCTTAGAGATCTTTCTCAGCCTTAATGATTTGATGAATCTATGGTTATTGCTACCACAATGCAAAAAGGCTCAATAGAACAAATATACTGGTAAGAGTGTAATAGGTAATGCAAAATACTGTGGTTATATTAACTCTTTGTTACTGTATTGCAACTGTATCTTTTCTTTGAAATACGCAAGCTCTCTTCCTTTCCTGTTACTTTAACTTGTGACTTTCTTTTAACAGAGTTGGATCTAGGCTACTGAGGAAAGGGATACATCTTTATGACTAGATTCTCAGATCTGTCATATTTAGTACTAAACGGTAGCTGTGTTTCTAGAGGCAGAAATTGTACTACAAGGAGCTGTGTTTGTATAACTTTCCATAGGGTAACCAAAACATATGAATTGTGTGATTGCAGAACATAAAACTACTTCTTGGTCCACTTATATTCTAGGACAGGAGATAAGGAGGCAACAAAGTTAATAACCTAGACCACTAACCTAGGCCAGAGTCCAGTACTGTGATCTGGGGCTGCATACAGAAAAAGTAATTTAAGGCCCTCTGTGCTGGCAGTCATGCAGCTGAACTTCATCGAGTGTTGTCCCTGTAGCTTCTAAAAGCCACAGGTGAGAAGATGTTGCAGAGGAATACCAGAGGGGGGTACTCAGAGGGGGAACTACAAAGTCAAAAAGAAGCAATTCCTTAGAAGCAGTCAGAAAAGAAACTCTCTGAGAGACTGAATCTTAAATCCCACTACTCTCCAGAATTTAGTCCCCCATACTGGGAAATCCAGCCTCACAATCTGTTTCATCTCACTGGCTCAGGACTGGTGAGGACAATTTAAATGCATGAGGGGCACGTGTCTATGCCTTTATTTCTTTACACCTTGTAGAGATTGGACCTTTCCAACATAAACTATGCAAACAAACGAACAAAAACCCAACCAATCAAAACAAGGGTCATGCCAGTCTTGATAACTTTATTATTTAAGTAGCCTACAGCTTAGAAAGTCATTCCCTGCTTCCTGAAAAATTAAAATTCACATCATCCACTTCTTGGTTTGAGGGTGCTGTATGCATTAGCTAACTCTTCTAAAATTCTTTGAAGCAAAATACTCAACAAGTGATATGCTGAAGTACTCTTGGTGACATGGAAGCCCAAAATGCTACTTCTCTGTTACCCATCTCAAACAACTATCAATAATCAAGAAATGTTCTTAGTGGCTTTCATAGATTACAGTCCTTCAGTGATGCTGAGTTCTTCTATCACTGTTTCAATAATTTTTAATAATCATGTCACTTTGCTCACAAGCATCCAGTTAACACCTACAAGTACACACAGTTGGCTACTGAACCCTTTTCAATTTCTGTTATACACTTACCATTCTACACACCTATTAACCTGTTCGTCCGTCCATCCATCCATCCATCCTTGCTTTGATATAGGTGATATTACTCTAGCACTGAAAGTCTTTAAAGATTTTTCTCTGGATTTTCCTGCCAGTATTCAGAACAGGCAAGCAGTCTTATCCACATTTTACAGTATCACAGAAGTCACATAATTGACTGAAGAAGAAGAAAATTTAATGGAAATCTATTCAAGAAAATAGTTTCTTCCACTAATTCAATGTATTTTTCCAAAACTGGTGATAAAAATATTCCTGGAATTCTTTTGTGGTCCTTATGCATTTTTATTTCTCAAGCTATTTGGTGTTCAGGCCTACTATGACCATTGCTGTCTGATACAACATTCACAGGCATCCTGAATCAGCACCTCTTCATTGCCCTAAATTAGAAACTTGGAAAGAATTCCCTTGGAGTTATTTATTCCAAGACTATCTGGTTTCTTTTTTTTAAATGTTCTAGTATGGACCACTTCTGTTTCTGTTCTGACTGAAAATGTCTGAATTCTTTAGACAGTGTTTGTGACAAATGTCAAATTTCACTTCAAGTAGTGATGTCACCTGATGTCAACTTTTATTTTTCTGCTCTTCTGTATAACTCTGCTTTGAAACATTCTCTTTAATTAACAATGTAATCCTTTGTTCTGAGATTATTTGTATCTTCTTGAAACATCAAAATGACTTCTTCCTAAGATGATAGTATTTTTAGGTATTTTTCCATCCATATGATTTTTGTGTCAAGTCTACTAGTTAATTGACACAATTTTTAAATCTGTCACCTTGAATTTTACCTCTCCCAATACTTTTAGTGAAGATGGCATGGCTCCACCATTACACCCTGGACCTTCTTCATCTCCCTTAAATTTATAAGATGAAAAGAGCTGTCAAATTACATTACTCCCATATTCAATCTCTCACTTCACCTGCCTGGATGACCATAATAACTACATCATAGAAGTAATCCTTGCACTTCTGGACTTTGACAACTGGGAAGGCTTATTCACTTTCTGCTCAGGTGCAATCTTTGTCATGTACAATAACAAGTTAGAGACGAACTACAGCAGAATGAGAAAAATACTAAGACCATCAGCTGAGACAGTTCTTGTGCAGAGACTAGCACTTCTACTAAAACATTGAAAAGATCAAGACATCTCTTAAGACAGAATCTTCATTTATGAGACCAAATTTGGTTTTTATTAGACAGAAAAGCTCTAATTTTCTCTTTCTCTTAGGACAATTTAGCTAATAACCAAACAAATTCTACTTTATATGGAAGGAAATAAATATAAATCCAAGCCAGAATTGGCTATTAATCTCCAGAAGGAGATTTTTTTCTTCTATTTAAAAATAGATTACACTCCATTAAAAAATGATAGACTATTTTTATTATTGATTTGGCCTGAAACTTCAAATCAAATTAGTTCAAGATTTTGGCATGAGTAATTTTATTTTTTGGATATGTCTTGGTAATGTAACAGTTGGATTTATTAACAGTTTTATGATAACCGGTAGAGAAAAGTAAGAAAAATAGTAAAGATTTTTTTATTCTTTAAAAACATTAGAAAATGAGAAAAATTTCAGAAAAAACTTACTAATTTTGGGAAGGCAGGACGCTCATACTTGGTTTCAAAGTCAGGACTAAGCAGTATTAAATATTCTTTTGTGTGTGTGTGTGCACTGTCCACCTCATAATATCTGAATCATCCATTACATGAATTTTGGGACCAGAATTAAGCAAGCAGGATTCCTGTGCCATTTTAAGATTTAAGTTCTCAGACTTTCAGTTTTAAAAGGTTGACTGAATTTCAAAATTTCTGTCAAGAAAAGTTTGTGTGAGTTATACAATAAAATATGCCTTAATGAAAGAGGTGTTATTTGCTGAAGATACTAAAATATAACCATGCATTTAAAAATAATTGCACTTAATAAAAGATAAAGACTATTTTTTCCACATCTCCTTAGGAAAAAGAAAATTTAAAAATTTGTATGCATAGGAAGACAAAGAGCAAGAGAACCTTTGCATATTTGCAATGCTGTAGCATCAAGAAATACAGTGAAAAATGTTCTCCTTGACAGAGAGCCTTTTAGGGAGAGAAAAACTGCAGTCCAGTAAATTCAGCTTAATATTTTATAAAATTTACTTTGGAATATCCTGACACAAATATATCCCAAGTAGCTTAACAAAGATCTGCTTGCACAACCTGAGATTGTTAAGTTTGTGTGCCATCTTCAAGTTCATGAAATCATACAAGCTTTGCTATCAAATACAGGATCTGGTCCAGTAAAAAATAAAATCTAAGCATTAAGTATCAAGGATCATAAGAAATAAGCCTCTTTGAAATGAAAAAGAGCATGGAAATTAACAAAGGAAAAAAAGGTTTTGAAAGAGGATTTTTGAATAGAAGGCAAATCATCCTTAGCTATAAGGAGCTCAGTGTTTTAAGTCCTTTCTTCTTCCACTGAAGTAGCAGTAAATTGAAAGAATCACACGTTCATATTTTCCATATTATAAAAATAAGTTAGTGATCCAGTTCATCATTCTATGTTGTGAACATTTTATAAAAAACACAAAAAACCCACAACACCTCAATTATCAAAGTTTTTTTCCCAAATATTCTAAAGATTTTGTGAAAACTAAGGCACTGATGGGCTTTGTTATTTCTAGCCTATGATTTGTCAATGAGAGCACAGCAGTCAAAGTGTACACATGCACACAGAGTCATATATACCCACAGTCTGGGGCTAGTTTTTTCTCTTCAGAAAATGGTAAAAATACGCATTTTAATCCATCAAAATTCAGCCATCCTCAATTGTAAGTGAACATCTGCTTTCATCTAAGAAACATTTTAAACTTCTTGACAGTTAAAAGAACTGTAATCCCTAGAGACAAACAATTTCCTTTTCAGAGAAAATTCATATCATGGATGGCATTATGGTGGGAAACTGCAGTATGCTGCATGCAGTTGTAAGTGAACACACAGCATAGTTATCTCCATAAGTTCACCAGAACTTCAGCATTTCACTCAGTAGAAAAAAAAACCTGCAAAATAATCAAAAATGCTAGTTGGATTTCTATAAAATCTCTAGTCAGATTATTAGCAGTCTTTCTAAAACTATAAAAGGGTAAAGTCAACTTTTTTTAAGTGAATTTTTATTTATGATCCTTGCTTAACAGTGCTTGAAGTTGGCTTTCCCAGCTACTAGAGGATAGATAAGATCAACTTCTCAGTGCAACTTACAAAAGCAGAAAGATGTAAAATATTCTATCTAGGTTTTTAGCCATTCTAAAAACTGTGGGTTTTAATCTGTAGGTTGCAATCTACTGTCACTTAGCATATCACTTGGGTTACATTTTTTACTGTATTTCGAACAGAAACAGGATATAAGGTGTGGGTTCACTCTTGTTCAGGCACCAGGACAATGATCTTTTATTCTTCCCAAGAATACAGTAAGTGTTCACCACAGCTCTAGGAACCAGGAGCTCCCTCTGCCTCCCTGAACAAGTCCTAGCTCTTCTTTAATGTTTTCCTCAAATTATGTTTTCCTTTTGTCCTATAGTACTGAAGTTTCTCTTGCAGTGAAATTCTGTTGCCACAATAAAAACCAAAAATACTTTAATAATTTTTCACATGCTGCAAGGCAGGATGTAAACACAACAGCACTGAGTTAAAAGAATGGTATTGGCCTAAATAATCACTAGCAAAAGAAGGATTTGAGTCATACAATAAAGAGGTTTATTTTTATAAGTTCCTGTGGACAACATACTTAGTGACTGAGTTGCTACTCTCCTTTTCAAAGGTGTTCAGTACCTCCATTTTTTTGTGGAATTCAATGAGAAGAGAGCTTGTTCAAATTCTACTGTTGTCTCATGTATCTTATGAATTGTGCTAGCATATATGAGATTTACTGAATGCAATTAAGTTTAATTTCTTTAAAATGTGCAGTATATCAGGGTAGTTATGTCCATAAGGCAAAGAAATAAAAATTATGAGGAGCAAGTGTATCAAAAATGTTATATGTTAAATTTGTCCACCCCTTATTATCTTTATTAATAATTATATACCCCCGAAGCAGATCTCTGTATGTATAAGTATATTGGTGAGTCACCAAATCCAAATGAAATATCAGTCATACAAATCACCTGAGCTGCTGTGATACTGTTGATGTAAGGACCCCAGTAAAAGATATCAGGACTTCAACATTAAACACTTACTAAACAGCTCTTGCAGTTTAGGATGCCACTTCCTCCAGCTTATTTGTCATGTCCAGGAATTACTCTATGCCAGAGGTGCCAAAATGGAACATGAGCACTTTAGTGCAATGTCTACCAGGCGGGGCCTGACAGTCAAAACAGTTAGTTAAAGAGGCACCTGAGAACTGTCAACACATTTTGTTTTATTAAATGATTTTGTTGTTGAGCACATGTTAGTTAGCTACTGTTTCCTTCCCATATCTGAATTTTGAGGTAATGAATTTCATCTCACATCTTGGACAAATGAAGATGTTGAGAGTTGTCAGCTGAGTGCAGCTTAAAGCTGTCTTTTGAGTTGCTTGTTTGTGTTAGATGATCTTCTCACAGCCCCAGACAAAATTTTTTTATCTTACCTGAAATATAGAAACATATTTGGGAAGTTAGCAACTACAGTTAATGATTCTGCATAGGTAGTATGATGCATTTTCCAGTTTTGTCAGAATTCTTTAATTTTCTTCCTGCCTTCTTAGGTGTTAAACATTATGCCATTTCAAACAATCCCCGTGGTGACATAGAGAATTTTTCTCATGGGTTTTCTGCTCTTCCACTGCCATATGTCCATAACAAATTGTTTTACATGGACAATTGCATCTTACAAAGCAAGAATGTACAAGAACAGTTCTAAAGCAGATAATTTCCTGAATTTCCTGAAACTTCTCCCCCTTCTTTCAACCCCTATTCTTTTTGCTTGTTCATGTGAATGAAAAATACAGAAATTATTCTTCATATCTCTATTTCTAAATTGAATTTGTCATTATAATATTATATTATCATTTATTTTTAAGATTAAATTTCTGCTAATCTCTGCAATTTTCTCCTTCAAGTATACACACAGATAATTCTCATTAAGGGAAAAATGCAAATGTCAGAATGAGAGAAATGTCTCTCTCCTCATATGTTTTTCTCTGACACGATATGCAGGAAATACAGTTTACTGTGTTTTGCAAAACTTGAGGCTGCATACTGGTCATAGCTATTAATGAAAGACATTTACAGTGCAGACAGAATGACTGAGACCAAGTGTAAGCATAGATAACAGAAAAATGCAAGAAGGTGGTATTTGCAACTTGTTAGTCTTGACTATGAAGAGTTAGTTCTGTAAATAAAATCCGCCTGCTTCACTCTCTACATCATGCAAAAACATGTGCAAGAGAGACCAAGTTTCATGAGTGGCAGATCCTTTGGTGTCTGTCTGAACTACAGCTCCCTTCTTTGCTGTCTTGCTGACTCACCCCAAGCAGCATCAGGAAGCTGGAAGATAAGGAAGGGTGTGCCTGCTGAGCTAGCTCTACATGCATACATACCTGCACCCCCAGTAGGAACAGAGAAAAAATTGCATCAAGTTAAAAACAGTCTCAGAAAAAGACATCAAAATTATCCAGAACTAGCCAAATAAGTAGTATGTTCCCTGTAGAATAACCTTGTGCACTTATTTATTCTAATGAAGAGTGTTCATCTACCACAGATTTGCAAATGATCATAAAGCTCTATTAACCATAGACATGTTTCTGCCAAGTACTCCCCTTTCATTCATTCTTGCCTTTAGCTCAGCTTTTTATATAAACAGTCCATCGCAGGAGTAATATTCTTGAAAATAATATTTACCATATTATAATCTCTTTTTTTTTTCTTCTTTTCTAAAAAGAAGATATGTCTTTACTGCCTACCAGAAATTATTTGAAATTTCTGGACATTATCCTCTGTTCATGGTTCTCTCAATCTGGCCACTGTTGTGAAAGAAAATAAATAGTGTTTTTATGAATATATCAAAGTAGAGCCAAGGAAGATCTTCATCCTTTAGTGGATGTGGTGGAGAACTTCGTCACCAAGGATGAGGAACAGACTGAGGTACTTGATGCCTCCTTTGCCTCATTTTTTAACAGAAAGATTGGGGATCATCAGGGCAAGCAGCCCCCTAAACTCTTTGTCATGGGATGGGGAGCAGAACAGACCCCTGCAATTCAGGAGGAAGTAGTCAGTGACCTGCTGTGCCACTCAGACACCCACAAGTCAATGGGATCAGATGGGATTCACCCAAGGGTCCAGGCAGAAGAGTTTGCCAAGACACTCTTCATCCTTCATCCTTGGTCTAGTCTAACTAGGGAGATTGGCAAGTGTGATACCCAGCCCACAGGAATGGACTGAGGGAGGATCTCAGGAACTACAAGTCTCTGTCAGCCTGACCTCAGTGCCCAAGAAGGTTACAGAACAGATCATCCTGAGTATGACTGCAGAGCACACACAGGACAGCCAAGTGATCAGGCCAAGCCACTACTGATTGAGGACAGGCAGGTTCTGTCTGACCAACCTGATCTCCTTGTATGACCAAATGACCCATCTGGTGGATGAATGAAGGATTCTGGATGTTGTCTACCTGGACTTCAGTAAAGTTTTGACACTGTTTCCCACATCATTCTCACTGTTTCCCACATCAAGCTGGCAGCCCATGGCTTGAACAGATGCAAGGGGTAAAAACTTTTTTTTTGCTGGGTAAAAAACTTCCTGGATGGCAATGTCAAGAAAGTAATGATGAGCAGTGCAACATCCAGTTGGGGCCAGTCACCAGTTGTTGTTCTGCAGGCCACAGTGCTGGGAACAGTCATGTTTAATATCTTTATTGATGACCTGGATGAGGCAATCAAGGACAGTTTGCAGGTGACACTAAGTTGGGTGGGAGTGTTGATCTTCTGGATTGCATGGTCTCTGCAGAGGGATCTGGACAGGCTGGACTGATGGGCTGAGGCCAGTGGAGAAAGGTCCAACAAGGCCAAGTGCTGAGTCCTTCTTTTGGGTCACAACAGCCCCAGGCAGTGCCACAGGCTGGGGCAGAGTGGCTGGAAAGGACCTGGGGGTGCTGGTGACAGCAGCTGAACATGAGCCAGGCTGTGCCCAGGTGGCCAAGAAGGCCAATGGCATCCTGGCCTGGATCAGCAATGCTGTGGCCAGCAGGGCCAGGGCAGGGATTGTCCCCCTGTGCTGGGCCCTGCTGAGGCCACACCTCCAGTGCTGGGTCCAGCTCTGGGCCCTCACTGCAGGAAAGGCACTGAGGGGCTGGAGAGAGTCCAGAGAAGGGCAATGGAGCTGGGGCAGGGGCTGGGGCACAAGTGCTGTGAGGAGCAGCTGAGGGAGCTGGGGGTGTTTATCCTGGAGAAAAGGAGGCTCAGGGGAGACCTTATCACTCTCCACCACTGCCTGCACAACGGGTTGTAGCCTTGTGGGGGATGGTCATATCTCTCAGACAACCAGAGACAGGACAAAGGGAGTTGGCCTCAAGCTGTGCCAGAAGAGATTCAGGCTTACATCAGGAAGAATTTCTTCACAGAGAGGGTTGTCAGACATTGGAACAGACTGCCCAGGAGGTGATGGAATCACCGTCTCTGGAGATGTTTAAGAAACTTGTGGCACTTAGTACCATGATCAGGTTGACAAGGTGGTGATTGGCCAAAGGTTGGCCAATTATCTCAGAGGTGTTACCCAAACGAAATGATTCTGTGATCCTCTGTTTCTGTGATTCTTCCCACTCCCTGAGATTACTCTAGTGTAACAATGGCTTTAAAAACATAAAACCTGTCCTGCTCATCTAAGACTATTGAATCTTTTTCCCACTCACTTAAGATCATTTCTGTACATGATATGTACCAATTTGTGGACATGTCTGGAACTGAGTTTTACGTGATTTTGTCTCTTGAACTGAAATGGCATGTCTGATAAACCAGAGATGATCTATGGACTGAAATCTGTATTTACCACCTGCAGCCCAGTTTCTGATTTGATAACAAAAATCACAGAGGAATACATTTAGACCTTTACTTCTCTATTTCATTTCATAAGTTGTGATTTGACACTATACCACACCAGACCACATCAAACCACAGTATTCTACACTATGCTATGCTACACCAGACCACACAATAACGGACTACATGGCACAACACCTCACTTTGCTTCATTAACACCATGCTGTGCTACACCAGATACTGTGCTACACCTTACTGCACAACACTACACCAGACTATGCTACAAAGCCCTTGACTTTCACTCACTAATTTGTATTGCCAGAACTAGGTGCTCCAAGGCAGTGGTAATAATATCTGCATCTGCATGGCACATGGAGTGCTCCATCACACACTGATTTTCCAGCCATAGGAGAACTTCAGCACAGGCAGGCTCAAGGAGGCAACACAGCCAAGCTGCAGTACACAGTGTGGACTGGCTGATAGCCCTACAACCTCCAGATGCAAAGTAGCATACTCAGTAGATAGTGATTCACCTAGTCCTTACTGTTCAATGAGCTATAGTTGTCCTTGTTTAGTTTTCATATATATTTTTTTTTCTTTTATCTAGTGCTGCCTTTACACTAGGAAAAGCCATAAGATGCAAAGGTCTTATAGTACTGCTTATTGCTTACTTACTTTAATGTTACCTACACAGCATCTCAGACTCAACTTAACAGGAACCAGCTGTGTCAGAGCATAGTGATAACTTGGCCCTCAGTAGTTCCCCGTGGAGCGCTGAGCCATTGATGTACTCCCAATCAATTCCTACACAGTTACAGTTCAGTGAGCTATTTAAAGAAAAAGATCACTGGGTAAAGCAAGAGGGATATTCAAAGAGAACATATGGAGAAATAAAGAACTAAAAGCAAGGCAAAACCTTAAGTACTGGAGATGGGCCTGGCACAGAGAAGATGGGAAAGAAAAGAGAAGGAATAAAAAGGTATGAAAGCTACAAATCTCTGTAGTAGAACTCCTTAGATAAATGAGAAAGAGATTCACATCAGCACTACTATTTGATATTTCTAATGCTTTTAATATGGAAAAGCACTTAAATTCTTTAATTTCTCTTCCTATGCACACATGCAAAACTTAAATCACTGGGGCAAGTCAAGTGCTCAGGAAAACCATTCGAAAAAATACAGTAAGTTTCAGTGATTAAAATAATACAGCTAATCTTTTCAGTGAGAATTTCTGCTTTTAACTTATTATGTATGTAGGGTGGTGTGACTGAGTTTAAATAACTCAGTCAGTCAAATGGAACACAACATGCCAGGGATAGGCTATTAATAAAATCTCTGTTGATTGTTCCAATTTCAATATAAGAATTAACTTCTTGTCTGGACTATTTTTATAATATTCTTAAGCATGTATTTTTTACAGAAACAAAATATACTTTTAAAAACATATATATCAATAGAATTATTTCCATTCACCTAATGCTATTTCCATGGATAACTAAAAAGGCAAACCAATGGATTTTTTGGTCAAAATGCAGTGCCTAAAAATAAAAATATATTTTAAATACAAAAATGGCAATCAATTTAATTTTTCCTCACATAAACTGAAATTTATTTTCATTTGGAATGATTATGCATGGGATTAGCTTGTGCTCTTCTGTCCTTCCCAATATTATCCATCCTGATATTATCACTTACAAATGTTTAACATAATTAGCTGCAATGTTAGAAATCCAAGCAGTCTAGAAGCTTCCTCCAAGTAAGCCAGTGAAGAGTTGCTTTCAGGAACTGCTCTTACACATTGCAGTTAAATTCCAATTCCCCAGTTCCAAAATGTAATCACAGAAAACATATACTTTTATTGACACAAAGAAAAAAAGCACAAAGAGCTGAAGATGGAAAGGAAAAAAAATCAGAATTGTAGTTGAATTGAACATATCCTAAATATCCATAGGTTTTTGAACTGCTTCTTAAAATGTCCAAATGGTAACACCTGCAAGCCATAGCCTTTTAAAAACATTTGGGTTTCAGTTTGAAGAGGTTCTGACAGCAGTGCTTTAAAAAAAAAGGATGCAAGATAAAGGCTCCTAATACTGCTGCTTATGAGAAAAAAAACATTCTCTTCCAGAAAACTGTAGTTTAACAGAATCCATTCTCTATATGTTAAAATAGAGCCAAAGTTCAATTTAAAGTGCTGTTGCACACTTTACCAAAGCTCTTGACTTCAAAATTTTTTCTCATCTGGGCTTACAAATCCTGTATCTGTTGACCTTCAGAACAGGGTACAAGACCATTTATTCTCTCAGCTTTTTGCCTTTGTGTATGTCTGAACAAGGTGAAGAAAGAGGAAAGAAGAATCGTCTGGGGAAGTCACTGGAATTTAAGCCAGATGCTATGGACAAGAAAATTCATCTGAAATGGCTGGAGAAAGACAGATAGGCAGAATGCAATTAGTCAAATGCTATTAGCAAGACTACCATAAAATGAGATAATTTTTTTTCTGCTTCTCACCAGTCCAGAACAAGCACAAAAAAGCAATAATACCTTTGTTTGAAATAAACAAATTTCCATTTCTGATGCAGTTGGGATTTAGTCTCCAGTTTCTGTAACTGATTTGAATTGCTGCTCATGAAGTGAAATAATTGTAATACATTTGGTAAAACATTAACCATCACAAATTGATTGACCCAGTATCTTGCTAATACAGACAAAGCACCATGACTGAAGCATTCAGTAAAAGTATCAATTAGGATTTCCTTGCTTAAGTTAACTCCTGCAAGAGAATATTCTTTATCTAATATTGTAGGGCTACATCATAATAATGATCCTGAATTTTAGTTATCTTTAAACTAAGAAATTAATACCACAATATTACTCCAAGAATACTGGAGTCATATGTAAAATCAAGGACAATTTTCTGACAGGCTTTTGCTTGACTGTGACTACTGTTGAAAACATCATAGATTGCTATATTGTGTTTAACTATGCCAAGTAGTAGTTAAAAAAATAAAACTGCTTTTGTATCTATGCAAATAGAATTTAAAATGGAATATTATGCATCATAATATCAATATCTTCATATTTGATATGAAGACTGATGAAGAAATATTTTATTGTCTTAAATTACAACAGCATTTTCACACCTGTCATTTGGCTTTGGTAGTTTCTTGAGATTCTTCTTGAAGGCTTTGATTCATGATTCAAATTAAAATCAAGCTTCTTATACAGAACATAATTCAAAAAAACATATTTCTTGTTATCCTATGGTTTTCAGAAGATAACATGAGTTGTCACAGCTAGAATTTCACAGATTTAAACTCTGTTTTAAAAATATGCGGATGTGTCTTACACATGCTTGACCTATAAGGGAGCAGTAGTAGAAATTGTTCCAATGCAGTACCATCCATTGAGAAAGCTGTGTTCCTTTAAAGCACACAATTAAGTAAGGAAAAGAGAAGTAATATGAATCAGTAGAATTGTAGTTCTTCCATTGACATCATAAATGGCTCCTCTGAGTGTTTTGATGTTGTTTTGACATAGAAATCTTACTACCCATTGTCACTTTTTTCTATTTGCAGTTGTTTTGCGTAGTATCCTTTGTGTGCCAAATCATGGTAAAAGATTGGTTGGCATTATAAAAGCTAAAATTTTTTATCATCTCTTGTGCCTACCTGTCCATATCCATTAGGACCTGATCATACAGATGCTTACAAATATGAATCATTCTGTCTTATTCTTTGAGAATGTCTCACATGTGTAAATTTAAGTGACTGAAGACTGAAAGCTGAACTTGTATTAATGAAAAAAAGAAAAAAATCTTTCAAATTTTTTAAATCATCCTAATGATCTAAGTAAATTATGGTTCTTTTGTGGCCAATTCATTCTCTTACATATATATTGTATGTAACAACACCATTCTTCTGAATGGCTGACGAAGCAATTTGTCAAAGTCTTTGTATTCATTTTCCTTAAAATACTAAAATTTTAGAGACCTATTTACCAGGGACTTAAGTGGACTGTTACATGCACATTTATACATTTTCCTACAAAAACTGATACTTTCATGGATGCACGTCCCCCGTTTAGAGCAGTGCTGCATTACTGCCTGATACTTCATTGGTTATGGTGATGTAGAGTGGTTTATATAGCCTAATAGATTTCCAAATATTAGCAAAGCAATTACCATGGAGACACACAAACTTTACTTGAAAAGAACTTCTGGAGGTCCAGACTCCTGTGTGGAGCTGGACTACGATAATTTTCTCCATATGAATCTCAAAAAAACTTGACATTCTTCATTATTTTCTAAAATATTACTCTTCATTATTCTAAACAGACTTCATTGTTTTCCTGGTAAATTTTTTAGTGAAAAGTCCACCATTGCCCATTCTTCTTACTGTTTTCCTCTAGAAGAAGAGCTTGGTTCATCACTGGGAACATTCTGGGTAACAGTAAAATGCTATTAGCTGTCTCCTCAGTCTTCTCTTCACCAGACTAGGAATCCCAGTGGTTTAAACCCCCTCCTCTACAGGCCTTTAGCCACACTGGCTGCTCTCTGCTGGATTTTTTTCCATTTTTCAAAACACTTCTTGAACCAGTAGTCCCAAAAGTGGATTCATTATTCCTGGAGTGGCCTCACTGATGGTGAACACAGACCAACACCTGCCTTTATTCTGTTAGCTCATTCCTACTCTTTATCTATGCAATTTGCCATTGATTACCGTGCACATCCTTGTTCTACTGTAGCTGTGGATAGGGAACCAAACAACTCACAATTTTTTTCTAGAATCTGTTCTGTAGGCCTTCTCTAAATGAATCAACTGAATAACCCATCTCACCTTACCATCCCTCACCATGAAAAGTATGAAAGATAATGATTGAGTTTTATTCATAATTTGTGTTAAAATAATAGTCCTATAAAGCTGAAGTCCAAGGGGACTAATACATCATTTGGACTGACCTCCAATATGTCAGAGGCTAATAATTTTCACTCAGTGATATACTCTGGGCACTATCACCGGAATCTCCTTTTTAACAGGGCTGCTCCCTTGCAACTGGTTCATGAAGGTAAAAAAAGCCACACTTTCCTCAAAAAGAGGAGCGAGAAAGAAAAAAAAGAAAAAAAAAAGAAGAAAGGTACATCACTTGCAAATGAGGCCTTGCAAGTAGACAGTGAAAACTCCTGATAAAATGAACTCAAAGACCTTTTCCCATTCTGACTCTTCCTTTGAGGAAAGAGGATACAATCTACCTGAGAGACAATTGAAGAGAGATTCATAATGTCAGAATGCTGAAAAAAAGGAAACAGTGAGAGGCAAGCTCAGCTGACGGCTGGAGAATGAAAAAGGAGCAATTATCCCTGTTTGCTGTGAAACTAGGTATGAGCCAAAAAAAATTTATTCAGCTGAAGCATAATTTCTAATTATACTGAACAATTGCTTACATAAGTGGAAAAGAAATGAAGGAATAGTGTGTTATTTCACTAAAAATGACACAAGAAAACAGGGTCAAATATCAAGGTGAAGTTCTATATATAAATAAGCCAAAATATGGAGTATTTATAGAAACTATTTTTCTTGTTGTTACTAGACTAGTATTTTATTTCCAGAAATAGAAACGCTTCATCATCACCAAATGAGAGAATGCCCTTGGGAAAAGACTAATTGTAGAACTATAAAATGTCATGACTTCATAGGGAAGCAATTAACTGGACTCAGGTGAATTTCTAATAAAATCCCGAACTTAACTTTTAAATATAACTTACATCCATCTAAACTGAGGCACCATTTCACTGAAAAGATGGGAAACCACCCAGGATGGACCATTAGAGACAAAAAAGTCAGTGTTAGATGTTTCTTTTTCCAGTGTTATTTTGTGAAATGAATTTTCACAATTGTCTTAGATGACTAAATTTAATATAAGCACTCTTTCCCCATATTTCAGTTGTGTCATACCTAAAGACCCATAGCTGCTTTACATTATTAGTTGCTTTAAAACAAAACTCATTATAGTTGGGGCCCGAACTGAGTATCCAAGATGTTCTTACATTCAGCACATTTTACAAGCAATAAGCCACACTAAAAAGTAATGTTAATGATCTTTTAAGAGATTTCAGTTTTGCTAAACAATTATGTTTATTCATAGAATAACATATTTTTTCCGAATGTACCAAAGCATGTGTCTGTTTATTTACAGATTCACAGGGCTTTAGCTGTGAAATACTAAAATAACTAGATGCACTTATTATCTTTTTCATGCAGAGACAGATTAGTCTGGCTTTTCTAAGAAACTGGCAGTCCTCACCACCAGCCAGGACACTGCTTTGATTTTCACTTCTGCACAGCTGCCTTTAAAAGTGACCTTGATGGAATATGACAGGTATGAAAGCATGAAGGAAAAGGCTCCAATGGTGATTTTTTAAAATTTTAAAGCTTAAAAGACAGAAGGAGAGAGAAGTCTGTGATTCAGTCCTGACAGAGGCTGGATGTTACATCCCATGGCTGTACAGTTTCATGTGAAAGTGGCTAATGATCAGTACTGGGTTCCCTGTTAATTAAATCGTATAGTAAAACTGAGTAAAACCACTTTGACTTATAAAACAATAGTTACAGACATTTAAAGATGTGAATCTATCTGAGTGTTTTGAACTTAGAAAAAACAATTTAGTTGTCAAAAGAATGAGTATATGTCATAGGACAGTCTAAAGACCAGACTGAAAGATTCTGTATCCTACAAAATGAGGTCATAAATATTTGAATGCTGTTATCATTCAAAGAAGAATGAGTAAAAAAATGCAGGCATGTCCTGCATATAAAATTATTGACAATTTGCATATCTAAACAAACTATAAGGTTCAGAGTCTGAGCTTTTCACATTTCATATATGGGTACATATATATTTATTTTAGTGTCTAACAACCACTTCTTTTTACAGGTAAGTAGACAGAAGAGTAGGGAAACAGCTGAACCCTCCAGGTTTGAACAAGAAAATGAACATGCTTTTCTTTTCCTTTTGCCATCTATGTCTGCCTCATCTGGTCAGCACCTTTTTAGCAAGTATTAAGAGTGATTTTCATGGAATAGACTGAAAGAGTGATCTACTTCCTTGTTACAATGATTGGTAAAAAACGGAATTTCCAAACTTCTCTGGACTGCAGATTTACATAATAGGCTGTGTCTCTATTTAACTGTACATAATGACTTGAAAGCTGATAATGACTGATAGCTGATAGTAGTATCAGAAAGTGTGTTCTGGTGGCAACAGTCAGCCAGGAAATCTTTCTGCACAAACCATGCTAACAAGGATGAACTTGAGTAGTTACAGTTTCCATATTTAGTGCTGTCAGATTAAACAAGCAAACAATGCTGCAGCAACAACCTAGCACAGTTTTTTTTTGTGTGTGTGTAAATATATTACAGGTTTCAGAGCTTTGTTCCTAAAGCAGTGATTTTCAGGTTTTCAAAACTTTGAAAAATTCTACACAATAAAGGTTAAAATGGTATGTTAAACCAAATGTTTAAAAATATATTAGCATAGATGCTTAATGCTAGTTGAAATCTATTTCAGACAAGAACGCATCAACTTGTAAGCCTTGTACTAAGTCTTAAAGTATTAAAAAAAAAGCTTTTATCCATCTCATTGTCAGTTTGCAATGTTACTTCCAGGAAAACTTATAAAAATCTTGGATCCTGAGTACTTTCTGTAGATTTCTTATTTCTTTGAACATGCAAAAGAAATTAGCATCTGTCCCTTTCTGAAGACATGAAATTTTGTCTTTCATTCCCTAATTAATACAGAAAGTGTCAAAAAAATTGCTAACTTATCCCTTCCTTTAATTCACCTGCTAGACAAGCACTTCAAAGGCAATTAAAAGATGGGTAATTAGGCAATTTCTCAGGGCTTATGTGTTATGATATGAAGTAAATAATCAAAATTAAACAAAATTTGAAATTTGAAAGTGTGGCCAAAGAGCAATTATGATCAAAAAACCTTTTCTAGCTTTGAAAGTAACTGCTCCCCAGCTTTGCCTTAGTCTCACTGGTAGCAATATTTTAACATCCCAAAACCCAGAAATGATTGATTCTTAGTCTGAACTAGACTACCAATAACAATGCTTATGAACCATGATAGAGATTTGGAGAAAAAATCAGTGAACACATGATGAGGGCAGACTGTTAGTGACTCTCCTTTATTTATCATTGCACAGGAAGATTTCTAATAACTTTTCCATTTATATCTTTACAATGAAAAATAATTCCTAGCCTTGAATGTACAAACCTATAAACGTGCAAAACCCAACCATAACCCAGTAGCATGTTTTATGTATAGCAAAGCTGGTTTTGGCCAAGTGTCTAGTTTCGCACCTTTCCCTGTATTTTATTTTATTCCTTCTCTATCTATGCACAGTGGCATTCACGAGAACTAATTCACTTGACAATAGAGAAGGAGACAAACAAAAATAGTCATTTTAACATTCTAGCATTTCCCCGAAATATTTCTGAAAGAATCACAATAACTATGTCATTATATATACAAAATACATGATTGTATGGGGCGCTAGAAAGGTTTTCCTGGCATGCGTATGTACTGACCTACATAATTCATGAATGGTGAAGAATAGGACCATTATATGCAGCAAAATGAAGACAGCATTGAATAATACCAAACTTCACAAGATGTCTGCAGCAAGCTTAGCTTTTCAGTGAATCAAATAGATTTTATTCAAAGCTTAGAAAGTACAAGGTCAAACAGTTTATTAAAATGGAGATATAATAAATAGATAGATTCATGCCCCGTACTGAAATTCATGCGAACTTCATTGGGTTAAGTGGTAGGTCCAGCTGTGTGAAAAATATCAGCATTTGGCCCCTTGCCACAAGTCATTTTAGTAACATCTCTATTATTTTTCCAAAGGCTGCCACGGCAGTTCACAATGCAAAGCCAAATGATCCACCTCTTCCACTTCATGTTGTGCACCAGATGTTGATACTTTTGTAGACACTAAGTGCCCTTTATTCCATAAGGATATACTTTTACAGCAATGTGGCCCTTAGTGATCTTTCCTGTTGTGCATCTATTTACTCCAGATAATGTCTAAAGAATCAAACTTCCTAATTTACTTCTTAGATAACAAATTGCTGTACTTTGGTGCCTGCAGCTGAAGAGTCTGCCTGTGTGAAGACATTAATAACAGGTTAGTAAAAAACCTAAGTCAATTACTGTGTTTGAAAAACCAGGGTCCAGATGTATTTCTCTTTAGTGTACCTTTACATTCTAGCAGAATAAAGTTGGATATTTAAAAATGGTTTGGGTGAAAACCATGCCATTTTAGTTGTCATCCCAAAATATTTGTCTGTCAACAGGCAGAATCTCAGCCAGCAGCAAATCATAAACTATATCAAATAAGCTTGTTTAGCAGTTTGAATTATGCTTAACTTTACTGTACATATTTTTGTAGTGGGTTCACAACAGAACTGAAGAATGTCAAATTAACACTACAGATAGTGGGAAGTCTTACACTCTGTATAAACAGGGAGTTATTTAATAACTGCTGAAGTACGTGTAGGGGTGTGCTGGGAAGAAAACCATTTTCATTAATAGAGGAAGGAAAAAGCCTTATGTTAATTCAAAACCAGACTCCAAATAAAACAATGAATTTCAAAAGAAATTCAGAAAGAAAGATTCGATGGGTCTTAGAGCTCCTAAAAACCAAGCAAAAAGTTTGGTTGTAAGAATATCTTTGGTTAGGATGCTCGTCTAAGACCCTTTGTTAAAACATGAAAAATGTTGTTGCCAGGCTGATGTAAAAACAGACTTGAACTAATATTTGTTTACTTTATATGCAATAACCCTTTACATTCACTCATTTATTTTCTAAAAAAATATCTTCTTGATGCCTTGAGAGGCTACCTAGAACAGAGGCTAGGCAGTTTTAAAGGAATAAAGTAGGTATTTATTAAAAAGGCTACACCTTGGGCAGTACAAGAGCCTGGCCAACGATACACCTAAGATGGATGAAATGCCACGAGTTTTCACACTTTTATAAGTTTGATCCATTTGCATATTGAGGTTAATTGTTAATTGTCCAGGACAATTTACTGGGAGATTATGAAATCCCATCCTCCCAGATTGTTCTCCTCAATTTGCTGTTTATACTTTGTGGCCCTGAAGCTGAAATAGTGTTCTTGGTTCTCAAGCTGGAAAAGGATTATTCTGTCTGACTAAACTGTGACGAGAACTTGCCAGCACTTTATATGAAGTTCAGAGTTACACACTAATGCAGTACAGTGTATGGAAAACATGAGAGCTAAATCTTAAGGTATCATTCTGAATATGACAAATGTGTAGTTGTATGTGCTCAGGTTTTGCTTTGTCAACCACAATTCAAGGTAACAGAATAATAGTTACCAGCAAGCATTCCTTGACTTAAATGCAGCAAATTCAGATGCTGGGAAAGCTGAGACACCATAACGAGTTCCTTAGCTCCTCTGTCTGTCTTCTGCTCTTAGACAGTGAGAGTTTCTTTGAGGTGGGTGGGCCAAGTGCAGGCAAAGCACGTGCCAGAGTTAATTAACAAAGGGCAGAAATGTTTTGAAAAGACAATTTATGAAATTAATGGCTTTCTAGCATGCAGTAAGGTACTGGGGTACATGACTGAACTACAAGAGTCATAGGAAGAATATCATAGTAACAGTCCTTGTGAATCTTTCCCCCCACTATTTCTAAGCAAAGTAGGTTTTATTTTTTGAATAATCTGATCAATTTTTATATAAAAACTTCAGAAAACAATGGATGATTTTACCCTAATGAATGATTTTCACATCAAATCATTATCATCAAAAGTGGAAAAATGTATGTAACCAAATTAGAGAGATATGATCTCACAGGTAAGATCTAAAGGATCTGTTACATATTGCAATATTCTACTATTCAATGAAACAGAATTAAATTCTCTTTTGTGGAAGTGTACCCGGGAGAAAATCATATATCATGGATCTGAAAACATCAGATAGAGAGGTTGTGGCAATGAAGGCAAAAATTTCCACTTAGAATTTGTCTAAATTAACATTCATCTACCAGAAAGTTCTCGGTGTGGCTTCAGAAGATCAGAAATTCTTCATAGCAATGTTAAAATCATCTCGAAGAAGTAAGCATTTATTTTAGAAATATAGAGCTTAGCTCATAGGTACATGAACAAGGTATGCTTCAGACTGCTGGAAACAAAAGACTCCAGCTTGTAGTTATACCACTCTTCCTAGCTTTAGCAAAGTGACAATTAAGTGCAGACTATGGGTGCAAATAAAAAGTTCCCTAGAAATAAATAAAGTACATGGCCCTAAAAGTAAAATGGTACCTTGTATTCATTAACAAAATTCTCTATTATCACTCAGCTGCATAGAGAGTATTTTTTATAGTGGTAGGGTCAGAAGATCCAGCATTCCAAAGGTGATACATCTGTGAACGCCTTTCAAGCACTCAGATAAAGCATGCAACAAGCCTTCTAACATGACCACAAGTCTATTTTCTTTCTATCCCTAACTTGTTTTATTATCAGAGCAGGTGTGTTATAACAATTAGAGCTTCTGATGCAACCTTATCTCAGAGAAATAAGCAAATAGAGCAACTATGCTATGAATTCAAAGATATTTTTTCTCTCTTAGAAGAACCACCTGGTAACTCAAAGGAAAATGTGGCTGAATGCTTACACATTTCTCTGAACAGAGTGACAGAATTAACACCAACCTTTTGAAGGTATTACTGTTATAGTAAGTGGGTTTTCTGTACCTTCCTTTCTTTTGTGGGTCTGGAAGAGCACTTTGACATTTCACCATATGCACAGTGTATTATGTGTCAAGGAACTAGTGGATATAACAACAGTTTTAGCTCATTTTGTTTTTCATAAGAAAGAAAGCTTTGCTGTGATGCTGGTTCCTTTTATACATATTTACTCCTATATTATTTTATTCTCCTTTTACCTAGGAACAAAACCTTAATTTCATATCTCAGTGAAAATTAATTCGTTGGCATCACTAGCCTAGAAAGCCCTCTGGGGCCAGCTATTTTCAGCGCTGCCATTTTACAAGCATTGCAATCACAGATATATGACTAGGTAAACTGATAAATTGTGGTAGATGTAAGAAGATTGAATATTTTTTGTTCTTTACGTGTCACATATATTTTGCACAAATATTGTCTCATCTTTCTTTGTTTCTACTCTTCATCACTGTAGAACTGATTAATTAATTGATTGATTGATTGTGTTAATTCACAGCAATTTTTTTTATTTATAGCAATATTCATTGTCCATTGTCTTGCCAGGATCAGCAAAACAGCCCTATAAAAAGTAGAAATCCTGGCAGGAACTATACTTCTCTGATAATTACTGGAATACTCCTATATGTCTGTCTTTCTTTTAGTGCAGATACTAGAGCTGTAAAATCACAAAAACTTTCAATCTGGGGATCTTGGGAAGGCATCTTGAACAACCTGTAGCCCAAAACATGGTCAATACTGATTCCAGGCCAGAATGTTTAGGACATTTTATAGTCCAGACTTAAAATTTTCAAAGATGGAGATTCCCCAGCCACTCTGGATATCTTGTTCCAAGATGTAAGATGATATGGCATTAACAGGATTCTGTGTGTGGGATTTGACAGGAGAATATAAATTCATTCATTCAAACCTGATTTCCTGGCTTCAGGAAATCTCCTTTCTGGCAGACTAAGGCCAGCAGTTTGTACTGATGTACTTCTGGTCACTGAATTCTGCAGGGATGATGAGCTCCATCATTAGAATACTTATTTTCTCCAACAAATGTCCATCAGGGCTAAAGGAGACAAGAAATACATTTCATTGCTTTCCATCCAGGATTTTTATTCTTACTGAAAATACTTACAAGATCATGGCTATACTATCTAAATAATTTCCTGTCTCTTCAAGACTACATAATCTTAGAATTGTTTGGAGTGGATCCATTCTTCTGTGTTTCTCTGAAATATGTCTGTGTGGGATAAAAAGGTTAGAACGCCACAAACACAGTTTATGCCTAATATCCAGGTGATATTGCTAACCTGAGTTTTAGTTTTACTACAGGCAGAGTGCAATGTGTCTGGAGACTACCTTGCTTGGAAACAAAGTAAAAAAATAAGAACTTTAGCAGCTGTTTCTCTAACACTGATTTAATCTACATTACATTAGGAATTCACTGAATGGTTTGACTGATGAACCTGCACATCCTGAGCTCCACCTATAGCAAGTGAAAACACCACTAAAAAATTGTCCAGATTTATGTAGGCTTAGAAATTACCTTTGGAAGGTAAGTGTGATTATTGTTCAAAACTAGGAAACCCTGTTGAGGGCCATGAATGAACACTGCAATTGAATAGGTTTTTACCTTTTGCCATCAAGTCAAGAGCCATCTTCTGTGTTGCAGCAGCAGTGTTGGAGATGATAATGCATAATTTTTCAGGAGAAAGTTGCTTTTTTGCAGTGGAAGATGTACACTTCAAAGAACTCAGCCTCTAAATTCAAGTCGAAATTTCCTGAGTATTAGGTTCTCAGACAAGTACAGCTGGTTGGTTTATTGGAACAAAATGTTTTACATCAGTGCAGTAAATAAACATGACAATTTTGTTTCAGCTGATCCAAAACAAAATTTGTTTTTGAATTTGTTCATGGAGAAAATTGTCAAAACTGAGTCTAAACTGCAAGTCGAACAAAAATGATCGATTTATTTAGACATCTGATTCAGCAAGGCTTCAGCCTAGATTTTTGAGCACAGTTCTGTTGTAATCACTAATAGTTGTTATAAATCAGATCTGAGGCCCTACTTAGTAAATCTCAGGTTGTGTACACAGAAAAGCAAGAGTATGCCCAGCAGCCATGTGTGACCATGCATCTGCTTTATGCGCAGGATATCTGTGTGTCAGAAATAGCAACTGGCTGTAGTCATGCGGGGGAGGGTTTCCATCAAAGGCCATCCTCTCTCCGCTTTTTCTGAATCCTTTGAACACAGCTTCCAACCTGCACAGCAGAAGCAGCTCAAAGGCACCAGCTCTATTTCACTTAAAACCAATCTTTTTCCTCAGAACATTGACATGTAAAATATATGTCAAAAGTATTTTGCAAGTAGCAGTCAGTATACAACAGCACAAAATTTGAAACTTAAGATCACCATGTATCTCAGGATCAGGACATCACCTCCCATATTAAGACAAAAAAGGCTCCTTCTTTGACATGTCGTTGATGAAAATGAGCATTACCAGTATGTATGTGTTTTTAAAGAGCCACATACCCATCCGTTCCCCAGAAAATTAAAATCCAGTTAATCAAAACATTTTAGTGAGTAGCCAGTTTACACACTAAAGAAAAGTGATGATAATATTAAACTGGTAAATGAATAGAATAGAATAGAATAGAATAGAATAGAATAGAATAGAATAGAATAGAATAGAATAGGAGTGAATATTGGTCTCTCTGTTGATTTTTGTTTCATACCATGAGAAATCTCAGGAACACATTTGAACATCAATAAACCAAAAAATCCTCAAGGATAAAAAATACCCTTATATGTTCTAATACCTGGTACTTCCTCCAGGAGATAAACCAATAAAAGATAATTTTTTTTCATTCACACCATTTCATTTCATTTCATTTCATTTCATTTCATTTCATTTCATTCCTTTCTGATTTTGTGTCCTTAATAGCCAAAGCAATGCAAATTAATTTCTTGTTCCTTTCTATATCTAGATAAATTAAGTAGTTTTTATTTTTCTCATAAGTATATAAATTTCCCATATTGAAATAGGCACTAAAGAGGGGAATACTCTAGATTTAACTGGAATAAAAAATAAATCTCTTTCTCTTTGCAGCACACAAAACAAAACAAAAAGGAAAAAGAGAGAGAGTTCAACCTAGTAAAATCCCTTTCTATAACTATGGTGCACTGATGCACTTCTGGTTTTCTGTATTGTGATCCTCCTGAAAATAGAAACTTTATGTTTAATTGATTTATTTGTAATGATTCTGGCTTAGGGAAGAGACTCTTTGAAGCTGATTGATTACTGCAACAAGCTTAAGATTTCATACCACAAGAAACCTTTTTGTACTAATAAACAGTGGGACAATAAAGCTCTGGGGCATGGTGTTTCCCTTCACATTAAAGTGAGGATTTGCAACATAAGTATGTGAGGGACATAGTTTATGTGCTCCCAAGAAGCAGACATAATGAACTATTTCTTTTAATGGCAGATTATCCCTGTTTCTATTTCCTGGAGTGAAGACCTCGCAAATTGATGTATCTGTCCTCTGAGGTTTTCAGAGAGGCATTATGGCATTTTAAAATATTAATATGAGAGTACATTTAGCTGAAAGTAGCTAGCCTGGTAGTCTCTTGTGGCTGCCATACAGGTCACCAGAGACCTCCTGTCTCTCAAGGCAAATGATTTACTCTAAGTGTATCATTAAGATATACTTTTTTTTGAATTTATGATAGTGCTTTCTTACAAAGTTATACCTTTTCTATAAAAATTTAAGCATTTTTATGCTATTTTCTCCCTTCACTCACTGTTCCTTAAAAACCTGGTCAGTGTCACGGGCAAATTGAAACTGCCACCCCCTGCACTGCAGTAGTGGGTCTGTGTTGAACACTGATTAGCTAGGACTGGATGTCACATCTTGTTATAACTTTACATAGCTGAAAAATTTCCTAGGAGATTTGAAAAGAACTGCAATTATTCCTCCAATGTAAAAAAAAAAAAAAAAAAAAGAAGGAGAAGAAGGAGAAAGAAAGAGAGGGAAAGAGAGAAGAAGAGAGAAAAAGAAAGAGAGGAAGAGAGTAAGAGAGGAAGAGACAAAGAGAGAAAAGGAATGAGAGAATGAAAGAGTGAGAAAAGGAATGAGAGGGAGAAAGAAAGAGACAAAGTAGAGAGAGAAAGAGGGAAGGAAATAAAGAAAGAGAGAGAGAAAGAAAGGGAGAAAAGAGACAGGGAGAAAGAAAGAGTGGGAGAAAAAATAGAGAGAGAAAGACAGAAGGAAAGAAAGAGAAAGAGAAAGAGAAAGAGAAAGAGAAAGAGAAAGAGAAAGAGAAAGAGAAAGAGAAAGGGAGAAAAGAGAGAGAGGGAGAAAGAAAAGAAAGAAAGAAAGAAAGAAAGAAAGAAAGAAAGAAAGAAAGAAAGAAAGAAAGAAAGAAAGAAAGAAAGAAAGAAAGAAAGAAAGAAAGAAAGAAAGAAAGAAAGAAAGAAAGAAAGAAAGAAAGAAAGAAAGAAAGAAAGAAAGAAAGAAAGAAAGAAAGAAAGAAAGAAAGAAAGAAAGAAAGAATCTCAAATGCAATAAATTTCTAGATTAAAGAAATGGAAAAGTAGTAATTAAAGACATAGCAACATATCAGCTGAAAAAGTTTCCTCTAATGGGAAATATGGTTGCCTATTTCACATTTTCTTCTCCATGATATATAATATTAAGGGTGAGTCTGTGACCTTCAGAACTTCTAGAGGAGTATCATCCGCTCAGCTTAGAGTTATTAAAAAAAAGGAAAGCAGACAGATGCAATTTATATTTGCTGAAATTGTATTGGGTTTGGTACTTTCCCCTTCATGTATCAACACACACAAATTTTGTCTTTTTACAAGTGGCAGAGTGTGATCCTTCCCACATATCTGTTCTTAGAAGATCATAGATATGGTTAAGGAGATGAAGGCTTCTCAAAGAGGTGGTTTTCTGAAAAGCAATCCAAGGCTAGCTTGGATTTAGTTTAACACTAAAATCAGTGTTAAGCTCCAGCAGTGTAGGATCATGACCCAGAATATTAGAGGTTAATTTAAATACTGGTCTTTGTTTTCTGTCTTGATTTATTTAATCCTAAACTGATCAAAGTAACATACTATTATAATGTAATAGCTGAAATGTAGTTTTTCTACATTTATAGTACTGCATTTGAAGCATACCTGCTAGATTTCTCCTCTCTGTTGTTAGTCTGTTTTGGTTCAGTCATCCACAGAAGGAGAAAAATACAGAGTTTACATCTGAATTTGGTCCAAAACTGAAGCCTCAGAGAGAACGGCATAATGCTTGAATATACAATGCATTTCCAAGAAAATCATCAAAAGATAAATTAAATAATAATTTTAAATCTTTAAATTCTAGCACAGTTGAAAACCATGTTCAGAACCTGGGACAGACACTGAAATTTTTGAGAAAGAGCACAGCCCCACAACTTTATGTCAGCTGATGCTTTGGTCCCAGGTATGTGTGCCACAGTGTTATTGCCCATTTCTTTAAGCACTAGTATCCTCTACAACATGTGCATCAGAGAGCAGCAGATGGGCCTCTGCTAAAGGCAGAAGACCCTGGGGTGTCTGCATGCGGGAAAAATGTGTCCATGTGGCTTCCAAGCAAGACATTAGATAGCTGCCACCTGCTCCTCCACACCACTGCCTGGGTTAGCTCTGTGCTGCAGAGCAGGATGCAGAGGGAGGTGGGGAATAGGTACAGCCAGCCATCCCAGATGATGCGCTCCCTTTCCAAAGCTGTGGGATTTTAGATAGCTGTACAGCCACTGCCAAAAGGCAACATCAACTCAGAATCCCCTGTTCAGCCCTGGGGAGCTTGCCATGGGCACAGCTGTGGACGCACGCTCGGCCCTGCTGGGCACCCGCGGCAGAGGTGGCGCAGCACAAGCAGCCTGAGTCTTGCAGAGTGGCAGCTTGTGAGTCCATGTGCTGGTTTCCTGATGGTTTTCCCAGCTGGAAAACCCACCTGTGCTTGGCTCTGTGTGCTTTTTCCTCTGTACATAAGGCAGATTGTGTTGCACTTCGCATCTGCAGAGGAAAACTGGGTAAATTTTTGGAACTGCCTGTTTTGAGCTCTAAGACATGGTCAATGTTCATTTCAAGTTAATCTACACAAAGTTGCTTCCACTTTTCTGTTGTCAGCTTTACATTCATGTGTGTAAGCAGTATGATAAAATTTGCAAACATAAAATAACAGTATGATACTATTTGCAAATAGAAAATAATTATTTTTTTAACACTTAGCTATCAATTTTGACATTTTGAATTTTTGACAGAATTCCTACCAAAAAGTGGAATATTGTCTAAAAATCATGTCCACAAGAAGAGAAAAAAAAAATAGGTATTTATAAAACAGACTTTTGGCCTAATTATAAATTTTTGAGGCTTTTCTATTTTTTTAAGAATTGAATGTTCTTTTTTTTTGCTTTTGGTTTCACATTATTTTGACCCTTATAACTTGCAAAGAAACAAATATTTTCCATTTTCTACATGACAAAACATATTTAAGAAACAAAAAACACTTCTCAGAGGGAGGACGGTAGAAGAGGTAGAAGAAAAATACAAGGAAAATAAGAAGCTTAAAAGTCCTCAAAAAAGGATGGAATACTGATTAATGAATAAACTCTTCATACATTCATCATTCTTATCTAAGTTATCAAATAAAGCAAAAATTATGAACTCTCTAGACTTACACAGAATGATTTTCTAGTTTTCTAATTTTTGAGCAATTCCATTGATAAAAAAACATATTTCAGATGGTTAAATAGCATTTTAGATAAGTGCTTTACGAGTGCCTTTAGAGAAACTGTAAGAGACAGAATACTTCACTTCTGAGATTTTTTTATACATAATTACATTTGCCTAGACACATCTATATTTCTGTGTTAATTCAAATGGTTGGAAAATACCAGCAAGGAACATAAATGTAATAGAAAGTCCTGAATAACACAGACAACCCTACTCTTTCATTCACACTTATTCTGTTTTTTCTTGAAACTATTCTGAGAATGTTATTATTAAATGTATCTTAAGCAGCATAATTCCATTTTATATTACTAGAGAATTCACATCACAGGAAGTGCAAAGACTGATGGGTACTCTTGTGATTCTTTTCCTCCATTTTTCATGTACATATTTTTGGTGGGTTTTCTTTTTTCTTTCATGATGTTCTGTTCCAAATGTGGCTAACTATATATGTATATATATAGTTATATAAACTTATAAATATAAATAAGGGTACATAAAGGATTATATAAATAAGGGTACGGAACCTGATGATGTTGCTGCTCAGTGAATCACAAAATTATTCTGTTGGCAAATAGTAAAAATAATTTCTCTTTCTGTATTTCAGCTATGTCAATTGTGAGTACAAATACCCATATTTAACATCACATTTGAATTGCAGGAAGAAGCAGACAGCTTAAGAAGGCTCCTTAAATATGATATGAGGAAAAGTAACAGTGATAGCTTCTGCAATGATAAGTATGAGTGCTCCACTTGCAGAACAGATAATACAGGGATCTTGTCAACTGTAGCCTGTGGGACAGCAACTTCAGAGCACAGCCAGTCTCTTCTCATTATGGTGAGGGAGCACTTGTATCTTCTGCCCATCGAGTGTTTAGAGTGCATACTAAGTGATATTGAAAGGTTTTTTATCAGCAATCAGTTCAAAAAAAGTTAAGCACTTTACTTTCCTAATAATTAATCTTAAATGCATCCTTAAATTTAACTCTAGCCAGAAGATTGAATGCTATCTTGGAAAAAAAGAAAAAGTTAAAACTGAAAAAAAAGAAAAAGGTAAAACCAGTGCAATGGGAACTAAAGGGACTATTAAAACTTGGTTTTGCTGTTTATTTGCCTCATACTTTCAAAATATTGGCCACAAAGCTTACAAGTAACATATTTAATATATGTTACTGATTCTTCTGTCATGTTTTGGTGCAAAATAAGAGAAAATGCACTGACCACAACTAAATCTAGACCAGATTTTGATTGATATATTTGTAATAATAGACCCAATATTTGAGAATATTTAACAGGACCAGTTACAATTTTAAAATAGGTACATAACTGCCTCATAGGCCATGCATATGTAACATATTTAATAACATATTTAATATTCATAAGTATAAGCATAAGTAACATATTTAATATTTAAGAAGAAAAAGCAAATAATTTTTTCTTTCATTTACAAGGAGAATTATGCCTATGTACATGTAAAAACTCTTTACTTTTCATCAAATCCCTATTAGTGACTTTTGTTTATCAAAGGAATAGTGATGTTCAGTATCTGTAAGCAAGACTTCTCCTTCAATATGAGTCTTATCTTGAATCTGCCTTTGATGGTTTAGCCCATAAAAGATGGTGCTATTGTAGAGCTTCTTGACATTCCTCAGGTGGAGCAGCCAGCTTCCTCTGGACTTTCAGGGAGCTCTACATGTTCACCTTAGAGCTAATCCTGCTCTATAGATGACATCAGCCATGTCTGTACTTACAGACTTGGACTATTATAATGGGAATATTGTATGTTTCATAAGTCATCTTTGGTCCATTCTTGCATTATTTGTTAGTGTTCCATCAGTGACAGTGAGCATAATTCCTCTACTGGAATGATAAGAGCCCAAAGCTCCAGAGTGGTTTCAATATTCAGGTGGTTTAGGGCTGGATTCATCACCTAGTTTTAGTTATCTTAAGCTGATATAATCAGTATAAAACATCCGTTTGTGCTCTTTCATAGTCAGTGCGGGGACTCAAGCATCTGAAGAGCAATCTATCCATGTAACTTTGACACTGACATGAAATATGAAACTCTGTCCAGGCATATCCATTTGATTTCTCTGATGACTGTAGAAGAAAGCAAAACTACCTTAGAACAACTTGCAGGAACTGAAGTAGGATGAAGGTGAGTCTTGCCTATCACAAAGACGTTTTTTGAGCATAAACACTTACTTTTGGATTCTCATGACCGTGTTTCAATTGCCAGTTTTTTCTTCCTTTAAAAAAATCCCTGGAAAATATAAACCAACACTACATGTTGAAGTGAGATTGACAGTGACTGAAACAAAAAGGAATATGTTGGTATAGGTTCTACTAGTGCAAAATTAAACAATTTTTGTAAAATTACAAATTTAAACATCCTTTATAGATAAGGAGACATGAAATGCATGGCCTATGAGACAGTTACGTACCTATTTTTAAAATTGTAACTGGTCCTGTTAAATATTCTCAAATGTTGGGTCTATTATTACAAATATATCAATCAAAATCTGGTCTAGATTTAGTTGTGGTCAGTGCATTTTCTCTTATTTTGCACCAAAACGTGACAGAAGAATCAGTAAATCTCAATACTATGCACCTACATAGTCTCATATTGTGCAAAATGAAATTTCTCAATATAGCTGCTTGGAGTTCTTATTTATAATATAAGGAAGTTTCTCATTATCTATGTAAAATTAATGTTTAATGTTATGAGATAGTGAAAATTTTGATATGGGTTTATCGAATTCATGATCCGTCGCACTTAAGCACTTGACATATCTTTTCTATGCAAATTATCTGAGAGGAACATAAGTCATTTTTAATAAATGTGGGGAAAGGGTCTGAGGTGAAATGAGGTTGGTGGTTGGGGCTCAGATTCTAATAAGATAAATTAAGGCTACTCACTCAGCTAACACTCAGTGCAGTTGTCAGCACTCCTGGTTTTAAAAAGGAAAGAAGATCGAAGAAAAGATTTAAAGATGAATGAGCCATGTGGGCTAAAAGCCCCTCTCCTTTCAGTGGGTAGTGATTCTACAGGGTCAAAGTTGAGGAGTGATGGGAAGAGTATTAAGAAATCTAGCAATTTAGAATGGAGATATATTCTCAAAGACATGAATTATATCTTCAGAAGGTATAAATTTGGATTCAAAAGGGCTACTTTTTCTGGACATTAGCTGAGAAAGTGGCCTGATCCTTGAACCTAAGTCCGGGTTTTCAATTTTCCAATAAGTTTCCAAATTTTGATGGAGAGCAATTAACTTGTGTAGTCCTGTATCCCATTCTCACGCAGTCTTCCACATCACTTCAGAGAACTACATACATGATAGCGCCATACAACAGGATCTTAAATTTTCAGATTGCATATTTGATAAATTACACCACTGAAACCAGAGTGTTAATTCTCTACAGTGATGTTTATAGAGTAGCTGGTATAACATATATAGAGCACTGTAAATAGGTCAGGTTTTATTGTTTATTTTAACAAATGGATAGGGTTGCATTAGCATTGCAGAAAATGTATAAATATTGATTTGAAAACCTGGTGTGCACAATAGAAGAGCAACCCTTGTAACCCTTTTAGAGAAACCCAGCCATAAATAAAGTTCATCTCCATTTTTCAACAAAACAATTAATACATAATTCATCCCAAAAGTATTATCATGCCTATTGGTACCAATGGCAACTAAAGGATTCTAACACTGCTAACACTACTCTGTGAAGACTATATTTATTTGTATATCTGAAGAAAGGACATAATAGTATGTACTGCAACAGCATTTTATTTGTGGTAGGATCTATAAGGGTAATTTTTAATAGCTCTGCATGGGCTGAGTGCTAAAGGATGCAGCTGACAAATGTTTGTATTATTCTGACCATGTGAAAACAAAATCAATAAATGCATTTTTGGAACTAAGGAAACAGTTATGTATTGTCTTAGGTCATGTCTTGTTCATTTAATTTATATCTTCCTGTATGCAAAAAGCTCTCTACAAAAATATTACTGGTATACAGCTGTATATAATTAGAGCCTTTTTTTTTATTAAGTAAACTTTACCTAAGTAGGATATTAACTGACTACAGCACATATGTATTCACAATAACCAAAACTAACCAAAACTTTAGGAGATTCATTTCATTTTAGATGGACACCAGACATTATCTAAGCATTCTGCTCTGGGAGTTGGGTTTGAAATCTCACAATCAGGACTTCTAGATATATTTCCAGTACCCTCCTGCTCTACCAGGACTGAAAGCAAGAAAGAAGTAGCAAGCATCTCATTATATAGTGTGAATAAAAGAGGAAAAGGGTACAGGGAATTTTTTCAAAGCTTGCTTCCAGCCATGAGATGGATCTAACCTCAGGTACCTGTCATATCACAGCCCAGGGGAGAACAATGAAGAGAACAGCATCCACATTAGTAAATCTTCAGGGCCAGCAACTGCCTTCTACATATGGATGGCAACATGTCTTGGTTGGAAGATAAAAACAACAGAGAAATATCAAAAGATAAAAACTGGATTCAGCTAGGGCTAAAAGCAAAACACTCTAATTATTGGATGTCCTAACATCATTTGCAATAGCTTGGATGCCATTTTAAAAATAGTAAAATGTTTGTGAAAATAGACATTTTGATACCATTTAAAAACAGAAAACTTTGATGCCAAAAGCCCCACTAAAGTTTTAAACTGACAAATTTCTTCACTGAAAGAACACTTTGTTTTACTGAAAAATATTAGCAGAACAATTCTTTTAGAAAGCCTTTTTGACTTTGTTGGACGAAGGTTTCAGTACCTGACTGTATTTTATCTTCTGTTCATTTTATGACTAAAAGTTCACATGCAGAGCAAGTAAATCAGAATTTTCTTTTCAACCATCACAAAACAGAAGAGAACAACATTTGCCGTTCAGTGAACCTCAAAGTGTCAAACTGGCTATAATAGGAGGCTTTACTCTGCATTCACCAAACTCTAAAAAACTGTATGCTCCGTTTTAATGGATATTCTTTATACTTTCATACCATACACAGATTTGAGAAGACATGTACAAAGGACAGATGATTCCCTTGTAAAATCTATAAATTTAATAAAAAGTCCCATTTTGACATATTTAGGGTGAAGAGATGTTAACACACTTCTATGCAAGCACATACAAAAAATCTCACATTCTGAATAATTAACTAAAGAAGAAGTAAAAATCACATGTACTAGCAAGAGAATTTGATGTAGTTACAGGTTTAGATTAAACTTCATAGAGTTTTAGCATGATTGAAGTGTTGAAAAGTTGACACAGAAATGTGAGTTAATTTTTGGAAATTAATCTTAACTTTATCCTTCTCAGTTTATATTTTGAGAAGATATCCTTAAAAATAGTACAAACTAAAAAAGTAGTTGGATGTCAACTCTTTGTTTATTTAGGAGCATAACCATTAGATTTGGCTTGAATTCATGGAGGTCTACAAGCCTGAATGTTGAAGAAGAATTGGACAAGTAAGCTGCTTCTATATGGCAAATTGTGTGAATATTTGAAGGGTAGCTGTCTGGCATCTGAGATCATTCCAAGCCTAGGGTAATAAAACTTCAGTGACATGAGGAATTTTATTTTAGATTACTTTATTTATTCTTACCTCTATCTCTAATACTTGAACTTCAGTGGTTTGTAGTGTAAAAATAAATAGTGCAATTTCCTGCATATGTGTGGTATATCCTAAGTAAAGATTTTTTTAAAGTTCTGAAGGCTCCTCTTTTATTAATTTAATAATTTAATTTTTTGAAGTATTTTAAAAAAGAACAATAAATGTCATAAGTAAACCAAATATATGTGCACCTAACATGTAATGCAAGATAGATGTATGTGTTTTAAAAATTTTCTGTGGGATGGGGTGAGATTATTTGCTTTTATCCTATGATGAAATGAATAATAAATATCTTTGAAACATGGGATGCTTTAATTTTATATATAAATAAAGGCAGAAGAATTTTACCCAAGACTATAATTTCAGAGAGGAATTAAATGAATCAAGAGGGAAATGAAAATAAATATGATGAGAAAACGGTCATGACTCAGTAAGAATTTTAAAAGTTTAAAAATTTCATTTTATTTGAAGAATCTAAAAAAGACTTTTCCTGGATGAGAGCTTCTCTTGGAGAGATATCTGAATTCTCACCACATATTCTACTTCTTGATTTTGGAAGAGGTCTTCTAGATATATCTGAAGGAAAATTATATAAATAAAATACAATAGCATTTTTCTCACCACAGGATGGTCTTTCCTATACAAAGCACTCTGTTCATTACCAGCACTGTTCCCCTCCTTTTAAATTGATTTTTAAATGTTTCTAACTTCTGCTAAAGTGATATAATTTTCCCTGAGATGCTGTACCTTCAGTTTTCTGATCTATACTGCCTAAATAGTGGTATGAGAGACAAACAGTTTTAAAAACAGTGTTCTTTCCTACCAGAACAGCAACCACTGCTGAAATTGTTCTGCACCCTCATGTATAGACCACTTCAGTGATTTGATGTTCTCAATCCTTGTGGTGATGGTGTAGGAGGAAATTCAGTGCTCTGAAAACCCAACTCAGGCAATCTGATTTCCTAGATAAATTTTAAAACACGTGTTCTCCATATAAACATGACTTTTACCTTTTGTGAAGCAGTGACTGGATAGTCCCCTTCTTCTTCAGAGAGGCACAGACATATGATTCCTCTGTTCCCATTCCAGAAACCAGTGCTGAATTTCTCTATGGCAGAAATTTCAAATACTGCATTTATTTTCCCATAAACACTTTATTTACCTGAAATTTCACTGGACTTCTAGTACAGAAATTTTTTAGAAAGAAGCCAAATATTCAGAATTACTTTTTATTTCTTGTAGGATTTTTATACTGAACACATCAAGATGTCCTGAAAGTTATTACAGTTTAATCTTCTGTGTTTGAATAATATTCACAGTTTGCAACAGAAAAAAAATTATCCTCGTCCAATTTTGATAAGAAATATCAATTTGATGTTATTCTAAAGTCCGACCTAGAAGTAAAAGAACAAAACTGAGAAAATATGTAATTAAAAAAAGATATATTCTCATGTTTCAAGGTCTGTCAGGTATGAAAAAGACTCTTTGGAGATGTGATTTGAATGATCTAAATCTCATCTCGAGGGAACATGGGAATATTTTACTACAGAGAATGATGCAAAGAGATAGCTAAATGACATTATTGGTCTTCTCATCTAAATTTTCTCTTTCTTTAAATGGACATTTCTATCCAGCCATCTCTGTGAGAGTTTTTCGTGATTAAGATAAAAGTTTATCCTCATATTTGTTCCTGGCCATTCACAATGAAACCAGGATACTGTTAGACAATATATAGGCAGTTTCTGTGAAGCCATTGTAGGGGATATGACATCAAAAAGTAACTTAACCAGTAAGGTTAAGCTAAAACTGAAACTAAAAGTTAGCTGGAAATTTTCAGATGAAAGTGTTTCTTATGCAACACATCACAGAATCAGAACTAAATGTAAATGCTCCAATAAGTGTGTATGAAATTTCTGGACAGCAGCTCTTCAGGTACAATGAAATCTCATGGAGTGATTTGAATTGTTGACATTTTTATAGTCAAAGGAAATATTTGCATATGTGTGTGTACACAGTTTTCCCATTACAGTCAATAACAACAGCTACTTTTTATGTGACTGCAATCATCTCTGTCTATGTGTTTAGTATTTTTGTCAGTAATCTATCTTCTCCCAAGCAGAAAAGAGAAATAAGCTAACCAAAATATCCCAAAATTATAAGCATGAAAAATATCACATTAAACCATGAAACATTAAGGACTATTAATGTAGTTGATTTAGGGTTCCAGTTCAGTAAGCTTTTACTTTTTGTTTAGCAAATTGCAGAAGATATATTTAAATACTAAGTTTCCTCTTCAAAAAATAACTTAAATTGGCTATTAAGAAAAAAATTATTCCAGTATAATTTGAAATCTGTGTTACCTAGTACTCAGATTCACTATAGAAGGATAACTAATACAACTTTCTGTTAATCATTTTTCAAAATTCTCATATAGGTACTGTGTCTCCTGTATAGATGTCACATAAAAGGAACATATGCACTCTTAGAGGTAGATTCTCTTTTTATTATTTTTAATCTCTGAACAGTTTCTGAATTTGCAGTGACTGCATTCTTTTGTAATTGAAAGGTTCCTAAAGATTTATCCTGTCAGCTTCAATCTTCCTTTTGGAAGCATTACCATCATAACTTAAAATAACATTTCCTCAGTGATTTTCTCTAGTAAGAGCCTGTGTGCATGTCAAATCAAGTATGTCAAAGCAGGTTTCCATAGGATAAATTTCAGTCATTTTCAGCATCTCCAAAAAGGTGCTCATACAGACTTTGCTATTATTAATGCACTTCAATAATGAAAACAGAGATATGGCCATAAAGATTTCTTATATGTTGTACAAAACATAAATGAGTGGATGAAGTACTATTTCCTTCATCTACTGGAAATAAATAGAAAACAGCAGTGGGTGTAATGACTACATACTGATTTAGAAAACAACATTAATAGCTTGCATGCATAAAATTTTGCATAAATAAATGAGTAACAAAAGAGTGGGTGACTGAATTTCGAACTACCCTGCAGCCCAGAAACATAAATGAAGAAAATGGAAATGGGTTAATGGGACAAATACATATGAACAAATTTAAAATTCATTCCAAAATTTAGCATAAATAATTTTAATTTTATCTGGAACTCTAATGATGTTCGAATATACATTCAAGCAGGAGAACCATTTTTACATTTTGCAATAAGCCATTACATTACATTGCAAAGAGAGCAATGGAGACACCACTTCTTCGGAATTCCTGGTGCTTTTCTGCATTACACTGTAAGTATTTTACACTGGGTTTCCTAAATTATGACTATTCTATGCAGGAGTCAGTATGACACAACATTTCATTTCATATTCTGAAACAAAATTTAAAATGATCATAAACCAAAAATAGGTCGTATATACTTGAAATTGTTGAGAAACAGTAGTTAAAAAGAATTATCTGAAGGGCTTTATATTTACGTAGTAAGTTAAATGTATGATGAGGGAAGAACCCTCCCAGCTGTTCCTGTTTCACAATGTGAATATTGAATAATCTGACATTTCTTTGTTTGGATCATGAAGTTTGAATAATTAAACAATAGGTTGTTTGAGCTCTGTTGTGTCATCAACTAATTACTACATTTATGCTTGTCAATAGCAAACCCACAGTAGTATTTTAAATTCCATTTATTGTGCTTTAGCTTAATGCTTACTGTTACTTTTCCTCCACATTTTTTCCCATCATGAAAATTAACCCACAATATATCTTTCTGGAAAGAAAATAAACAGCTCTCTTGCCAAGCCTTTCATTACACTGTTGCTTTCCATTATGAATTGTGGTCTAACAGTAGCCTAGTAAAAAGCCGGGGCCTTTGAAGTGTTGTGCTAATTTGATTAATACGTAGTTACATCCTGTTATGATGCACTTTGCCTTATGCATTTTAAATGGAAAATGCAGAGTGGATTACATTTGTGTTAAAAACACAGCATACTAAATGAACAGCATTGAAAGTGGTCTATAATAACAAGAACTGCAACCACTTTAAACATGTAAAAGGTTATTGCTCGCAAGTTAATGATAATTGTACCAAAATACATGATTTTATAACAATTAAAAGGTCAATATAAATACTAGTGAGATTCACACAGCTGCAGTGGAAAATGCTTGATTTAAATTCCATGAATAAAACAAAATAAAATATTCAGAAAAATCCTCTGAACTGTGTGTCCTTCCACTCATCCCCATAAATATTTTGGGACTTGAAGTCATGGTTAATTCACCTTCTGTCCTAAAAGAAAAAAATTTTATGTGCTTTCCCCTTCTGTTTACATGAAGACTTAAACTCAGCTTCCATGTTGGTTCATATAAATTTTCTGCCTCCTAAGAGAGGAGAAACACACTATTATACTGTGTTATTGCTTATATTTGGGTTGGTTTTTTTCACTTATCTTTTCAATAAATTAAATATATTGTTTTATCATAATATTTTGGGATACCAATAATCACCTCAGAATAAGAATTAGATTTAACTTCAAGTCTACTGATAGCCAAAGATATAAGCAAATCTAACTTGGTGCTTCAAGTGTGCATCAATATGGTTTCATTATTCTTGCACCTACTAAATTTTCACCATGTTAGTACAGCAAAATTTTTTCCAGAGCCAGGAGGAAGCATCTCATCAGAACACTGTCCTCTTATTTACTCATGCTAAAACAGATAAAATGTCAACAACCAATGATGACCCCAAAAACCTAAGTATACTTTTAAAAATTACAGATATTGATTATGATTTGCACAGGAACTGCACACAGATTTGTTTCATTTTTTACAGCTCTGTTTGAAGACAGAAAGTAACCATTCTATTAACTCTCTGTGTTTCAATATATTTCAGTTTTTGATGTCATTTTGTTTCTTACTTGCCTAATCTTCGAAGCTAATCTGACACTTCTTTTTTTATATGTATTCTAGCTGGAAAAAAGAGGCACTGTGGACTACAGCATCCTTGTTATTGAAGAAGAAGTCCAGCAAAAGACAAAGAATTGAATTAAAAAGCATTAAATCACTGAGCAGTAAAATAAAATGTGGAGCTTATTTCTGCCTGTTGTATGGATTTGTTGGCAAATTCAAGGTGGCAGACACTTGTTATTCCATCTACCTCCCTCCAGGGAGAGACAGCATGTCTGCATGTGTTTCTAATTTATTTTTAAACAGTTTAATTAATGCTTCTTACCTATTCATTTGAAAAAAACATAGTCATAATGTTTAATTTGTGTTCCTGAAATCCAGTAGACTTTCTTTCTCTACTCAGTATAGACTTCTCTGCTCAGCTTTTATTTAGTCAGTAAATAATGCTGTCCAAACTTTTTTCTTAGAAAGTTTTCATGTGTTTGCAGTTTTCTTAAAGCTTATTCTATCTTGCACTAGTTGATCATTATACTGTTAACTGTTACTTAAACTCAGAAGAAATATTCACCATCATGTTTTAAATATTTTCTAAATTTTCTAATTTTTTCAGTTTTTCTTAGTAACATATTATGCAATGGTTATGGAAACCATTTATGGAGCACATCAAGAGAACACTTTTGAAAATATTTTTAATTCCAAATATTTATATAATGAAACCCTAATCTGATCAGACTGCAACATCTGCAATAAAAATGCAGTGAAGTCAGCTGCAAAACCTTTCCCTTTGTCCACATGAGTTATTAGACCAGAATCAGATAGTACTATTGTCTCCTTTCCAATATGCATTTCATTGACAGTGTATATGGAAAAAACTCTAACCTATCTTCTGAAAAATCTTGGATGCAGCTCTACACCAAGAAACTGAAATTTGTCCCTTTTTTCTGGTTCTTCTTGTCACTACTTGGCAAACTTATAAATTATGTAATGTCCTTGTATAATGATACTTTTGAGCATTTCTTTTACACCTCATAGGTTTTAATATGATAAATCTGTCTTCCTAGTATACATCACAGATATGCTGGCAACACAGGTAAGTCTTTATATCATCATCAGTCAGTACTGTCACCTAAAGCTAATAAGGCCTACTGAAAACAATGTAGCTGTCTCAGATTCCAGTCTTTGATGAATAACTTTAAAGAGAAATACTAAGCGTAGGCTCTAGTTCACAATATGAATGAATTGAACACTTTTATAATAGCTTAATATAGTATAAAGCATTGTAAACCAAGACAAGTGCATTTTAAAATTTAACTGAGATTTTAATTTTTCATAAGATTTTGGAAAGGTATTTTAAGAAAGTCAATAAGCAAAATAATTCCAGATAGTTGAATTGCATTTTTAATTATGATAATCAGCAGCAGAGAGATCTGAACAGCAAAAGTTTATTCTTTTATACAGTCAAATCTTTATAAAACCATCTATCTTACCAAAAGTCACACTGATTTCTGACCTTGAATGAAAGAAGACAATGAGCTTAGTGTGAATAATAACCTGGGAAAAGATTCTCCTTCTCATAGCCTCCTGTTCCTTCTTCAAAGAAGATTCAGAATATGCCTGAAGAAATAGAGTTGAACTTGGAAATCATCAAAAGTATTCAAAAATCATCACCAATAACCTTGATAATATGAATTAAAGGAGAAGGAAATCTTGTTGGTCAATGAAATTACTTGGAGAGTGATACCTGAAAACTATGAATATTTACCTAGGAAATAGTAGGTATAATCTTTATTATTTGTATTATAAGTCTGGATGTTATAATATCATCAATATTATTTTAAAGACATTCGGAAGTCCACACAGAATAGAATAATAATATTTCTTGGATCTTAATCATATTCAATGCATAGCTACCAACAAAATTTTCAATTTTGCTGAGGTTCTGAAAGAATTAAAGACCAGGTGCATCACAATACTCTATGTATCATCAGTGGATGCATTGCAGTTGCTTACATCTCAGAATTCTCAAACCAGAGCCTCTACAAGCTAGTCACTCTTGCCATTAATGCTTCTTCAACATTTTACCAGGAAAGACTTTTTGGATAAAAATGTGAAATTCTTTCTGAGACTGTGGTGGTTTGACAGGAAATGTGTTTTTTGGGATGCTATGTTTTTGGCCAATGGATATTCAGACTTTAATATTGGCATTTAACCTGGCCATTAGGACATGGATCCGCCTCTGAGAACACGGGGTTAAAAGCAGAGCTCTCCCCTGGGAGGGTTCTCTTGGGTTTCCGGCGGGAAAGAGTTCGGGTCTCTGCCCCGGCCCAGCTGCTGGCTGGGCAGGGGGAGGGGAAAAGCCATGTGGCCGGGAGAGGTAGGCCTGAGCCCGGGAGTAGAAGAGTAGAAGAGAGAAGAAGAGAGAGAGACCGGGAGCCATCAAGCAACCCCCCCTGAGAGACACAGAGAGAGAGAGAGAGCCGCTGCCTAGAACTGTAACCTTGAAGCTTGATAAACATGGGCCTGCGCCGGCAGCTGAGACGGAGAAGGGGGGGGAGTGCAGCCGGCCGCTTGTAAGAGCTTTTAACCCCTTTTTAGAGAATGAGAACTTTACAGAACATTGACCTTTCCTAAAAAATAGAGTAGAAGATGAAGAAAGAAATGAGCCAGTGTGAGAGAGGTCTGGGCGAGTGAGAGATAGTAGAAGAATAGAGAAGAATCCTAGTAAGAAGAGATGATGGAGTAGCTTTTGCTGGACTCTTTTTGTATAGCCATGGACAGAACCATGTTCCTTGTGATACAGAGACTGCATTCTAAAGGGAGGCAATGGCCTCAGAACCAAGAGAGTTCAGTGTTGATGCCCCTCGGCCCCAGGGGGTGAAAATATAGGGAAGACAAGTGTCCCAAAAGAGAGATTGTGGAGACAAGTGTCCCAAAAGAGAGATAGACAGACCCATGTTCCTTGTGATACAGAGACTGCTCAGTGTTGATGCCCCTCGGCCCCAGGGGGTGAAAAAATATGGGGGAGACAGGTGTCCCAAAAGAGAGATTGTGGAGACAAGTGTCCCAAAAGAGAGACTGTGCCTTTTTTAAATCGGGACAGAGCATCCTTAAAAGACAACCCTAGAAGCAGTTCTAGTCCGTGTTCAGTGGTAAGAGCACTAGACGTGAAAAAGAAGAAGTCACGACAGCAGATGTACTCCGAGCAGTGCCACAAGTGACACAGAAACACACGAAACTTCGACTGTGTTTCCAAGAAAAGCCCATAGTACAAGAAAGACTCCTCTCCTCTTGATGAACTGAAGATTGATTGTCTAAAAAGTGCTGCTAGACCGAAAGTTAGTGATTTAAAGAACCAAATATATTGTGTTAAAAATTTAGTAGAGAGAAGAAAAAATGCACTTGTGAAGTTTTCATTTTCCCTGTGTGTGTGTTCCTTTTTATCTGTAGTTGTAGAGTAGTTAATAAAGTTCTAGTTCTTTTTCCCTACGTAAGAGCCTGCTTTGCTTATTCCTAGTCACATCTCACAGCAGAAACCAAAGAGAAAGTATCTTCATGGGGGCACTGGCATTGTGCCAGTGTCAAACCATAACAGAGACCCAGGACAATTTACTGTAACCAGATAAGGTCTTTAAGAAAAATTGATAATCCTTCATAATCAAAGACAGTGTGATTCTTTCATGATGGAATTTTTATTCTGAGCTGTTGAAATACAAATGTAAACAGTGCACAAATGCATTACACTCATTAAGGATTTCTAAGCTCAACCAGATCTGTCACCATACTATCCATACATCTGAAACTAAATCAAACCTTTACAGATTAAAGTTTGCCTACCTGATACATCCAATGCATAGCTTATTTTATCTGTAATTGAGTTAGACCCTACTGTTTATATCCAGACAGAGAGATTCTTGAATTCACTTTGAGTTGTGCTGCTTCAGTAGAGCTCTCCAGAAGTGTTGCAAAACTGCAAAATAGAAGTTTTATCTTTTTCTTCAATGACTTGGGTTGGCAGTTCCCTGTATGAAATGCTCATTACCAAGTAACACAGTTAATCTAGGATTTCCAACAGAAAATACCAGAAAGGTAGGCATGAAGATGAAAGTACTTTCAAACCCACACAGGGGAAAGGACTGACTTCATTTTTAAAACTATATATGAGCTATAAGTGAATATGAAAATTGGTCCTGAACTTTTTCTGATTATTTAAATACATAGTTTAATACTGAATCTTTTTTATTCCTGTCACTACAAATACAAGCTTAATATTTATCCCACATTGGTAAAAGGGAGAGTATAAAAGAACAAAGTACCAATCCTTCCCCTTTGTTGCTTTAAAAGGAATTTTGAAAAAATTCCTTTTAATTGAATCCCTGTTCATTGGACATGGGGGGAAACAGTGAAAAAGGATGAAGAAAACACAGAGAAAATGTCTTCTTTACCTCACTTTTCAATAGTAGGACCAACTGGGTTTTGAGTACTAGGCCTCCTAAGCTGGAAGGCAGGGACAGGGAGCAAATGAAGTTCCATAATCCAAGACTACACAGTCAGAGGTCTCCTACACCATCTAGACACACAGAGATCTATGGAACCAGATGAGATCCTCTCATGGCTACTGAGGGACCTGGTGGAAGTTCTCACTGAGCTTCTTCCCATTTATCAGCAGTCCTGGCTCACTGGGGAGCTCCAGTTGACCAGAGGTTGGCAAACATGACCCATCCACAAGAAGGACAGGGAGAATCAAGAGAACTGCAAGCCTGTCAGCCTGACCCTGGTACTGCAGCAAAGCTGGGGAGAGGTCATCTCCAGTGCCATCAAGTGACACATGCAGCACACCCAGGGGATCAGGCCCAGCCAGATGAGTTTATGAAAGGCAAGTCCTGCTGGGCTAACATGATCTCCCTCTATGACAGACTGACCAACTCAGTTTATGAGGAAGAGGCTGTGTATATTGTCTGCCTGGACATTTGTTAAGCTTCCAAAAATGTTTCCACAGCATTTTCATGGAGAAACTGCCTGCTCATGTCTTGGACAGATGCCATTTTCATTTGGTTAAAAACTCAATGGATGGCCGGGCCCAGAAAGTGGTGAATGCAGATAAATCCTGTTGGTGGCCAGACACCAGCAGGGCTCTGCAGGGCTCTGTACTGGGGACAGTCGTGTTTAATGTCTTTGCTGATGAGCTGGATGAGGGCATCAAGTGCACCCTCAGTCAGTTTGCAGGTGACACGAAGCTGGGTAAGAGTGTTGATCTGATGGAGGGCAGGAAAGCTCTGCAGAGGGATCTGAACAGGCTGGACTGATGGGCTGAGGCCAATGGTGTGAGGTTCAACAAGGCCAAGTGCTGAGTCCTTCCTTTGGGTCACAACAGCCCCAGGCAGTGCCACAGGCAGGGGCAGAGTGGCTGGAAAGGACCTGGAGGTGCTGGTGACAGCAGCTGAACATGAGCCAGGCTGTGCCCAGGTGGCCAAGAAGGCCAATGGCATCCTGGCCTGGATCAGCAATGCTGTGGCCAGCAGGGCCAGGGCAGGGATTGTCCCCCTGTGCTGGGCCCTGCTGAGGCCACACCTCCAGTGCTGGGTCCAGCTCTGGGCCCTCACTGCAGGAAAGGCACTGAGGGGCTGGAGAGAGTGCAGAGAAGGGCAATGGAGCTGGGGCAGGGTCTGGGGCACAAGTGCTGTGAGGAGCAGCTGAGGGAGCTGGGGGTGTTTATCCTGGAGAAAAGGTGTATAGAGAGAGAACTTATATTTCTCTAGAAGTAGCTGAAAAGAGGTTGCAATGGCGGGTGGTGGGGGGTGGGGGGGTGGTGGAGATGGAGGGGTGGGGGGTTCAGTCTCTTCTCTCAGAAAACAAGTTGAGTCAGAGGAGATTCAGGCAGGATGCTAGAGGAAATTTCTTGATGGGAATTTTAACAGGCTGCCCAAAGGAGTGGTTGAGTCACCATCCCTAGGGGTATTTAAAAGATATGTAGATGTGGCACTTCGTAAGGTGGTTTAATGTTGACCTTGGCAGTGTTAGGTCAACAATTGGATTAGATGACTTCAGAGGTCTTTTCCAATCTAAATGATTCTGTGATTCTATGAATGTACCACTTGGCCCTCTAGCTCTTTATCAGCCTATAGTAATGTTTTTCTGCAGCAGTTTCCTGAACTGAGTCTATTCTCAAGCTTGTTTTCTTCTACTTCCATTATCAGACTACAGTAATGTTTTTCTGCAGCAGTTTCCTGGACTGAGTTTAGTCTCAAGACTGTTTTCTTCTACTTCCATTACCTGATACCAGTAGAGGAAACATAACCTTACTTCTGAAGCACCTCAATATTCGGCTAAGATCTTCAGAAAGTAGCATGATGACACAGCGTTTAAAAACAAACAAAATAAATTTTGAGACTCAGTCACATGTGTCTGCATTTCTCAGCTTGATTTAAATAGCAAGAAAATACAAATCCCCTATCCTTACATTTTAGAGATTAATATCTATAAAGCATTACACACATTATTTACTTACAATTCATAATAAATAAGGAAAGCTTTATGCTGAAAGTAAATTCAAGCACAAGGACTTAAGTAATCAAGTGTTTTAAATCACTCTGATTAATCACTAGAATATTTCAAAGGATCTGGTTTCTGCATATTTTGCAGAGAAAATGTCTTTTACTCAAACTAACTTCTCTACTTCTCTCTGGTCTATGTGTAATTCATGAACCTTTAAACATTATGGGATTATAGAGAGCTAAGCTGACATTTTTACTTTCACTTAGCAGTCTGAATAATTGGTACACTCCAAGCATTTTAAATACTAAAATAATCATTGCTTTGAATTCATCTTGTGATGTCATAGCAGCTTACGATTGACATAATAAATTTCAAGAATATGAAAGCTTGAAAAGAATGTTAAACATATCTTATGCTAATACATAACAATTAAATGATCTATAACTAGTAGTATATTCTGATGTTAACTTTAATGAAATGCTTTTTAAATGTATAATGTATTGTTATTGGCTTTCCACTTCAGGGCAAGAGGAGAATTCATTAAATTTTTTAGTGTGTTTTTCTCAGAATCACAAAGAAATATATAGGAAAAATTTCAAATTTACTTAATATCTTGAATAAATTGGAAGTTCAGGGATGAAAATTAAAAATTTTACTTTAAGTATTGGAAACTGCCCTGGAAGCCAATCACAATCAAGTAACAAATAGCTGCAGCACGTGTCAGCTGCAATTTAACGTGAAAACTCAGCTGGCAATTCTTTCCTAAGAGACATTGGAGTGGAGGACATATAGCCCCCCAACAATCAGCACATGATGCACTTGATCCCGTGGTTCAGAAAAGTACACAAGGCCATGCCTTAAAGGAGTAGATAAGATCTGTCACAAGCTACAAAATTTCTGGAATAACCCCCCACAATTTAGAGTACTACAACCACTTCTGTCCTAAGGGAGACTTCTTCTGGTTGGTGGAATTAGAATGGATTTAGTATGTTCAACAGATATTGAACAGAAGACATCCATCAAAACAGAAGACCAAAAGTTGAGTTTTGGTTTTGGATCTTCCTAAATTAGCTCTGAAATATTGCTGCCAGTTGAAGAGACATCAACAAAATAGGAATTAAGAAAAAAAGTAATTTTTTCCTTAGAAATAATTTTTTCTATATTAGCTTGTATGGAGCCATGTTTTTTGTGTTGGAATGTGTGGAACATATTGGGATGATTTTGTTATTGCTAAACAGGTCTTAGACAGAGTCAAGGCCACCTGTTCCTTATCCCCTCCCACCACTGAGCAGGATGGGGAAGTGAGGACACAGTGAGGACAGCTGACCCAGCTGGCCACAGGGACATGGTGTACCATGAGACGTCCTGCTTGGTACAGAAAGCTGAAGGAAGGAGGAGAAAGGATGGGACAATCACAGGGACCACTGTTACATGTGATGAAGCCCTGCTGTCCTGAGGATGGCTGACACCTCCCTGCCCATGGGAAGCATTGAATGAATCCCTTGCTTTGCTCTGTATGTGTTCACAGCTTTTGCTTCCCTATTAAAATGTCCATATCTCCACCTGTGAGTTCTCTCAGTTTGCTCTTCTGCTTCTCCTCCTCATCTGCTGTGGGAGCATGAATGAGTGGCTGTGTGTTGTCAGCTTGGATCAAACCACGACAGCAGAAATCATACTGCCCTTCATAGATACCAAGACGGTTATTGAACACCAACACATTGAGACAGGAGAAAAGTCCCATTGTCCTTCTGAAAAAAACCTTAATTTTTTTAGGAAAAAAAAAGTAGCTTAAAAAGAAAGAGTAAGAGAGGTTGCTTTTCCCAGGCACAAACCACACAGAGATAGTATTTGTATGCAAAAATAGTAAGATATTTCTTTTGGACTGATTCCCATCTGCTGCTGCCAGTGTTCTCTCCTGTCATTTATATGATGTTCTCCCCTGGTCAGAAACAGTAACAGGGAGAGGTTTCATTAAGTGTGGAATTTTTTGAAAGGAAGGCAGAAATGAGAACAAACTGCTTTGTATTAGTAGTCTTTTGCTAGAAGAGGGTCTGTAGCTCATAAAGTCTCAGAAGTTTCTCTTTCACCTCCAAATTCAGGTACATTCTTGATCTTCCTATTGACAGTTCATTTCTCCTCTCTGGCTTTTATATACTAGGGTTGGAGTTCTTTCTGTATGGTTACAAAGAATGTTAAAATTTAGTGGTAAAGTATTTAGGATTCCAGTGTCAAAATCCTTGTCAAAAATGGAATGCAACTAAGAGATCCCTGACAACGCATAAACAGCATCAGTAGAAGGTGATCGGATCTGATAACTGTTTCAAGATAAACCTCACAGAAAATAGAACAAGAATAGTATGAAATTCTGGTTTATATTACAGTAGTACAGAAAATCTCTTTTATATTACAGTAGCACCAAACATTCACAAGGAAGACTGACATATTCTTGCTTTGAATACCCTACAATCACTCAGCACAGAAAGGATTTTCTTGGAAAATAGCTTGCTCTAATTCAGAAGAAGCATCCTTTACTTATTCATCTATAATATATGTAAGGATAAAAAAAAAAATCAGTTAAGCTTTTGAAGCTGCACCACAGTAAGCAGTGTAATTGTTGATTGTCTTCAGCTTGGTAATGGATTACACAGGAAACAGATCTGGAATATACATACAACCACACAACTGCCAAGCAATGATCATCATACAAGCATGATTAAGCTGCAGTTCCAAGTAAATATGGCAGTGACAAAAACTCCCATGATAGCAGTCTATAAACAAGACAAGTTCTCCACTGCAGAAGAAGAGGTTTTACATTTTCTAAAATGAGTGAACAAAGATTTCCATGTGGATAATTACTGCAAGGCTGACTGGAGTTTATGCAAAATAAATCACTCAAAAATGCCTGTCACCTGGCATGATGAAAGGAAATATGAAAATTGAATTAGTCATAAATGTAATTTTATCACAGCATCTAAGAGCAAAAGTACTGAATTATTTTTAATGCACAATTGTTTTGTTGATTGTTTTAATTGCTAAGGAACTCAGAGATCTGCAAGATGGCTTCTGCAGAAGGAATACTGTGGTATGTCATTAACTACAACATCAAATTAAAGTGTTCCACAAGATTCACTTATAGCTAAAGTGCCTATATTAATTTTTTCTATATTGCCGTCAGTGTATTGTTTCTTCCTATAAGTGGAGAAACAATTAAAGAATTGATTGAAAGGGACACATCCATCTCCTGTCATCGCTGATGCTTAAAACTCTAGAAAAACAAAAATATTTATGGGAATCCTTTGCTACTAAAGGGAAAAAATTGTTATATTTTCTTTTTTTTTTTCACCATTTTAAAAACATGAAATGAAATTTAAAATATTTTCAAATGCATATTAAAATTTAAAAGTTTTCATTCACAAATTATAGTGACAACTCTACCAGGTAGACTTTTTTTTTTAATTAATGGATAATGAAAATTATTCCCTGCTAGTTGTTGAGTTATCTCATTCTTTCTATTTAAAATTTTCTGTTTATTTTAATTTCAAGTCCTTTTTTCCCCATCTGTCAAGATAGTTTCAAAGTCTTAGAGGGTATATCTTTATGTCCACCTTAAAGAAATGAAAATTCTGAGATATAGAACAAAAAATAAATTTATTTATTTATTTATTTATATATATATACACCTTTCAATTAAAACAGAATCAGAGGAACAAACTCCAAAATGTTTTCCAACACACCAAAAATTACTTTAGTATTTTATCTGGATAGTGGCCTGTTGAAAAGCTTAGTACTTTAAGGGTGAGTGCTAAGGCACTTCTCACAGATGAAAATGGCATCTCTCTCAGTAAAAAGGTCTTTTTTTTTTTTTTTATGACACAGTCTTAAAATTAGAATAGTCTGGTGTGTGATTAAATTTATAACATAATGCATTTTGCTGAAGGATAAATTATTGATGACACTATCCTTAGTCATAAATGTAAATCTATTCCAAAAAATACATCACAGCAAAGCTGAAAAAGGGAATGAAAGTTCAGTTTTATTTATTACCTCTCATATACTTTCGAATTATTTTCCATCAAACAAATTACTGAAGGCCAATACTGCTGCTTCATCTAAAAGAATCCAAACTTTCCAGAAAAAAGTAACATTAATGAAAGCTTGAAACATGACAAAAACCTGGATGAAGACTGAGGAATTTTAAGATGAGTGTAACATATTGTTAAATTCCATGGGCTGTTTGACCTTTCTTCCACCAACGAGTATGATGTGAATATGTGTAATGATGCCTTGTCATGCTGTAGTTCCAGAGATGTATTAAAACTTATGGAGTATGTTATGAACACTTTAGATTCATCAATATAAATAAAGTATTTATTTTCCTTTAGCAAACATATTCAGATAGGTGAGATTTAAAATGCAAATAATAGGTCTAATTTAAAATGCAAATAATTTTATTAACTCCTTTCTGGGAAAAAAAAACCCAAAACCAATCAAACTTAATTATATAGAATCTACTCAGCTGTGGTTTGTCACATCTAGATTGTACATTCAAAGACAGTAGAAATTTACTTTTAGGGTAGAAATACATGAAGTTTTGTTAGCATGCCCCTTAAAGTACTGTGCCTGTGTCATCCTTTTGATGAAAGAACAATAGAAGCTTGATGTTTTTGTACCTCCCATTCACAGTATGTTTGAAAAATAACACAAAAAACAATTAATAATTAGATTTTATAAACAAGGTAATTAATTGCTTTGTCTTTTGGAGTCAGCATGAGCAGCAATCTTGCCTACTGCCCTATGAGCAGTATATCTATTTTTTGCTGCCTTTTGTGAAAAATTAGATGGCAAAGTAGCAACCTTACTCCAGTATGAGTTATTTGCAGTGTTGCTGCAAAATAATAAGAGCTTGCAACAAAGCAATACAAACACAGCATGAGATTTTATGAGTACTGAATCTTGAAGGAGGAAGATAAACAAGTCATGAAAAATGTCCCAAAGGACTGAATGTTTTTCAGTGTTTTTTTTTCCCCAAATGTGGAATGAAATCCTAAAGCATTTGTTTCTAAAATCTCTGCTATAAACTCTCCCTTCCCTATAATCTCGTCAGCTCTGGGGCAACAGAATCTCTAAGGTCAACCTTTCTGCTAACTACAACGCTTATATTTCTCCTCTATTTCTTGGCAGTAGAAAGGAATGGATGATTTATTTTTAGTGAGTTGCTCAACCCAGCACAAGGAACTCGGTAAGTGACTTTTTTTTTTAACTGTCAGGATTGCCAGCAATAGCACTGCTCACAGTAGTATTAACTGCATCTATAAACCCCAGCACCACTTCTCTTGGCTCAGCCACAGTCGTATGTTCTTCAAATTTCTTTCTGATATTTCAGGCTCTCTTTTCCACAACATGATGAGTAATGTGTGAGATAAACTGGCATGTGTTATGAGACTAGCACAGCATGCATGGGTGAATTAGTTGCATTATCACTATAAATGACAAAAAAGTTTTCTGACCCATAACATATGTTTGGGTGAGAGGAGAAAGATGCAAGAGAAAGCAGTAATGACATGATACTGCTACTCCATCTTAAAACAGATGTTTCTTTTAATCAAACAAGAATAGTAACCACAAAACAAAAAGTTGTTTAGAGTTCCTTATTCTTTCCTTAAAAAAAAGTTTATTTGGGAAATTAGAACATTTTAAAGAAGTCTCTCCTCTGTTCCCAGGCTGATCAATTTAAATTTTCACTCTACCTTAAGTGGAATTTATTTGCTTAAATCTCTCCAGCGTTGACTGAAGAATTAATACTACAGTGTCCTATCAGAAGTCTCTCCACAAATAAATCATCAAACACAAAATAAAAATCTGTAAAATCAAAAACAATATTAAAGCAAAATACAGAGAATTATGTGCTGTTTTCTTTCAGCAATGTTATGAAGAGATCCCATTAAAAAGTTTTGTGAGCATACAGATGATTTTTAACACTCAGCTGTCTAAAATAGTAGTCCATAAAAAGGAAATAGAAAGTAAGCTTTGTTGTCTATGGAAATCACTCTTTAAAAGGTTCTTTCAATTACAATATATTGAAGCAGGTCTGCAAATGCTGACTGCAGTACTAAGTTCATTTTACAACCAAGACATGAAAGCTGGAAGTGTAGATCCCAGGCAGATGAGAATGGCAACAGCATTTGTTAAATCATCAGGAAGGCGCCTTTGTGCTCTCTTTCTTTCTGTCTTGCACATTTCAGGAAGTTATACACAAACAGTTTGAAAATTCTTTCATTATCATTATTCCAACCTCCTCAAAATACTCTTTCGCTACATTCCCTTAATGGGGCATGATGGAAATCAAGCTCCTGTTCCCCTGGGCTACTCTGGCTGTGGGAGATGCCACAGTGCAGGGCCACAGCAACCTCCCTCTGCACGTGGGGTGGGTCACAGCCCACAGGAGCCTCTCAGTCTACAAGGGGTAGCTGGGCGTGGGTGGAAATGCAGCTGCTTCAGAGAGATGTGCAACACCCAGTTTCCCCGCCCTCCCTCTGCTCCTCTGCTCTGCCCTTGTGCCACCTTTGGTTTCCTGCTTTAGCTAAGAGTCACTCGGGATGGGCTCTTCTCTTTGGGGTCCTGCATGCTTACACCTCAGCAGCTGCGCTTCTGCGCGCTGGTAGTGCTGAGCACACAAGCAGAGGTGTCCTCTTGGCTTTGCTACTGTGACAGGACACTGTGACGTCTCTGAAAGCAGCAGCCTGCGCTCAGTGGGACCCCAGCGACCCCCCGACCCCTCCAGCTCTGGGGGTCCCACTTGTCACACGGGTGGAGCCACGGCTGTGCACCAGGGCAGGCAGGGGCTGTGCACGCAGTGAGGCACTGTGAAAGGTGAGGAAGGTGATGCTTCACTGGGGGCAGAGTTTCCAGCGAGCAGTTCGTGGAGTTGCTTCTTATTGGCAGAGGTTTGCTGAGTCCACGTGGGATTCCTGACATTTCCTCATTTCCTCCCACCAGGTCTGAGGTTCAAGTAAATAAATAAACTGTAAATGACAAGGAGAAAGGCCAGGAGAGGGTTCCGGCTGTCATCATGCAAATCCAGAATGCTTTTGACTGCAGCTATATTCCATTTATATCAACAAATTAAAACACAAAGTCACATTTGTACAAAAAAATTAAAAAGATGTTCTGTCAGAAAATTATTCACAAAACTATCATTGTTTATGTTATATTCTTTCTTTACATATTTACAGTATGATCTCAGCAAAGTGATTCGTGTGTAAGTTAAAAAGAGAATTTTTCAATTCTTTTTGTGGCACCAATGAAGGGTAAAAAGGAAGGTACATACTTGTCATGCAGGTATAACTCCATTACCTCCCTGTCTCATTGTACAGCAAGGCAATCTATCCACACATTAATTATTTACATTGAAAGACTCCTTCATGTACAAACAAATGCTCTGTAATAAAGTTGGATGAAAAATGTTATTTATATTTTGGCATCACAATAACTGGCCTATCTCCACTATTACTGACACAAGAAGTGCAAACAAACTTCAGCTGGTAGATCTAAACACCAGACAAGGTCTGATTCTGACACAGCAAGCTAATCAGCTTCAACCCTCTGTTTAGTAAAATAACTTTCTGGTTACCTGGACAGTTAAACTTGCTAATATATATGAAGAAAATTTAGGTTACTTATTTTGATATTCAGTTCATTTCAATATCCCCATATAGTCATATTGTCTAAATGTATGCTGTGCTACTACATCAAAGAATTTAAAATTTTTTGCAGACTTTTTGCATCCAAAAAGATACTTTTTTTTGTGAAATATTTCATTTTCTGGGTATTCCCGTTGGAAACATAAGCCATGAAACAGCAGCTTCAATACATTCCTGTATTTAAATTGCTCTTGTCAGACTTCAGAGTCAATACCCACAAATAAAGAGTGGAGACTTAATTCATCCAGTCCACATGAACTTCTGCTTTCAGCTTTGAGGTCTCAAATGTAGGTTTTTCATGACTGAACCATTCCTGTGGGTTCCCATGTGGACAAGAGTTCACCCTCTGTTTTTGTTTCAGGCATGGTGATAAGCAACAGACAGTTTAGGTAACCTGCCATTTGCAGTCTTGATCTAAGTGGACCCCAATTCCTCCTCTGGAGCTTTAATGCTTATTTACATTAAGGTACTTTTCATGAAAAATAATATCTTGTGTAGCGCAAATATGTTTAATGTTTACTGCATTTATTACATAGTAACTATTCTGCTTAAAAAAATATTTACCTCAATCTGAAAGCCCTCCTCATTTTAAAATAACACTAAGCTAGTTTACATAGAGACTTTACAATCACATTATTTTTCAATAACTTATTTTCATTGATCGGTGTAACAGTTTGACATGTTATTTATGGGCTACTGTGATGAATCACATCCGTTTCCAAGGTAAAGTAAGCAAATTCTCTGTTTATAGGATTAAAGTTGAAGGTCAAACTTTGATTATATTTTCTATTCTACTACAGCAATATAAAGCAAGGCCTTTAGACTTCAGAATTGGCAACCAGTCATATGAGATGCTTTTATACTTAAAAATTGACCACAAATTTTGATTAAATCACAATTAACATCTGAGAGGCAGGAAACCTAGCAGTTAACTGCAATAGACTCAGAGAGGAATTTATTTTGTGTTTTGAATATGCTTTTTTTTTTTTTTTTACCTTGCAAAGAGGATTTATTTATTTTTAATCTTTTTTAAGAAAAGAGTTTTTATTTACTGGAGTGTGAGAGCTGATAAAACACTAGCCTTCAATGCTTATGGTGCCTTGTGGTATTTATCTAATTCACTGGCCCACTGCTGTTGAACTCTACCACTGTATATTTATCAGTTGGCCATTGGCAGGTGCAAGTGAAATTTTCTTTGTCGAGAAATGTAATGCATAAACAACATTTAACCCCTTTTTTTAGCAACACATTGTTAAAGTCTCAGCTGGGGTCTCAGAGCTGCTGAAGCACTGGCAACCTTAAATTGTAAAGGAAGTTGTTGTGCAATGCAATAATTAATTACCCAGATGCTCTCCGCTCCAGTCAAAAGCAATGCCCCGCACACTTACACAGCCAAAGGGAGAGGGCATAGATGATGGAAACATTTGTGTTAAAAGATAAACGTATGCAGATCAGAATCCCATCCAAAATATCCCTACCAAATTATTTCAAAAAGGAACAGGAAAGGGAAGATGGTGAAGTACGTGCTTTCACTGAGCTGTGGAAAGGTTGTTTCAGAGGTTTCTTGATACAACATGAGTATTGTTGCATTTAGATTAGAGGTACTGACCTTGCTTCATCACCCAGCTTTACAAACCTGTCTCTATGCTGTATGTCTTTTTTGTCTTGCAAGGATTTATGTCAAATCATTTGTTATCACGTACATTGTTGTGCCAAGATTTGCAAATCCTGGCTTGTGACTGCAGCTGTTCTTTTAGGTCAGGATTATGGAATATTTTTGGTACATGCAGTAGAAGCAGACATGACTCTCCCTTCAAACTAAACTCTTCTTCAGAGAGATCTGAATTATACTTAGAGGTTACTACACAGGGAGGTTTTGCTCTGTCCTTTTTAAGCAAGGGAAGAAGAATCCACTCACACAGGGGCATCCTGATTCACGGAACTTTCTAATGCTAGGTCTGTCCAGGGACCTGTCCCAGTACTAAAAGTGAACTGGTAGAGCTTAGGAAGAACAGGTTTGTACGGAAGGACAGAAACATAAACCATGCTGTGGCACCATGAGGAAGGAGGCTGTGTGAAAATCTCTGTACATTACTGTTACAGGCATAAATCTAGAAATCTCTCTACTTCTTCTTCAGGAACCCATATTGGCCCTTTTTAGCTTTCCTGGCACATTTCAATGGATGAAAAGGATTGAATTGACAAAGTAGACTGAGCTACCTCCTGGGTGTTGTAGCTTTAACTGTATGGATTGAGGTGTGGATGAGGATGAGCTGAAAGAATATTAGGGAAGTCTGTCAGAGCTGACTGCCTTCAGGATGTCAAGACTGGATGCAGAGCTCTCACAGAGTCCCAGAGAGCTGATCAGTGACAGTTTTTTATAGTTTTGTGACTCAAAGTGTGCCTTTTAGGGCAGGCTTAGGCCTGAGCAATAGGAGATACATAAACACCCCAGCCCAGAAAAAAGTCTCAGGAAGCACAAACTCTGGAACAGTTTAGTTCAGAGACACAATTTGTGCTAGAGCCCATGCCCAAAAATTGCTACATACTCTCATGCCATTTTACTTGAAATGGCATTTGTGAAATGGCATTGGTGAAATGGCAATTTCACAAAAAGACAGAATGAAGGTTATACCTGTTTCCTTCCCTGATTACTTGCAGGCTTAGATAGGGGAAAATTTACACCCAAAAGTGAGGGTTTTGATAAGAGAGCAACTGAACCCCACACAACTCCTAATAAGCACTCTGTGGATGCCTCCTGCCATCAGCTATGCATTAGTTTAGCATGGCTTGAGCCAAAGTTTATGCAGCTTGAACAAGATGAAAAGTGGAGCCCCTGCTCCTTTTTATTCTCAGGGAGAGATATGGATGTCACACACGGCCTTGTCCTTACTGAAGAAAATTTTGCATTCTCTTCAGCAATTCAGTCTTTATCTCTGAGTTTCTGCACCCACACCAATTAAATGATTCCATCTTTAGCACTAAAGAATTTGTCTTGTAAAATAGGTCCTCAGCTTTGAAGTTTAGTACAATTAAAATAAAATACTGCAAATTAGGAATGCAGTGAATCAGTTATTACACAAATGCATTCTATTAATGATTTAGGACTACTCTCATGAGCAAGAATTCTCAGGACTGGATTCCATACTCATTAAGGGAGAGCCTGGTTTTACTGCTAACTTGCAAACACCAGATGGAACACAACAGGATCCTTACACAGCATAAAGGTGAGCAAATATATAATTTCTTACAGGATCAGAGTCCTCCCAAAGCAACGCTTGTACTTCACTGATTTCTACCAACAAGGATTAAGCTGTGCAGTTTTCTTGTGTGCTGTGACTTTTGACAACAATAAAATGTTCCCTATTGCCATATGACACAGCCAGGTCCAGATGTGCTATTTTGGTTTGAGATGGTTAAACTTTTTTTTGTTACTATGGATATTATCTACTGAATGGTTTACTTACAGCCTCAAGGCTGTCATCGCATACTGTTTAATTTATAGAGCTGGTCCAAATCTCTGTGGAAAAAAAAGTCACCAATATTTCTCACAACTTTCTTTGATTTATTTTTCAGTGTCAACCAAGACATAACATTTATTATGATTCACCTTAGCATGATGACATTTCATTATTCTTACTGAAGAAGATGTTCCTGAAAAAAAAGAGATCAAAATCTCCTTAGCCTTGTGGATATTCCATAATAAATGAGGGGATCTGTTTTTCTTCAGTGCCTCAATAAGAAGAAGTGTTTATGTTTCAGGACCAAGCCCCCACAGAATATTTACAAAATTTGTTGCGAGGTGTTGAGACATAAATCTGAAGTTCAAAACCTACATCAAATACAAATGAAGACCTTTAAAATATAGAGTAAAACAAAAAGTCAGAGATAAAATGTAAATGTTTTTAAGAATTACTGAAATCCTTGTGTCTTCCCCATAAATAACACATAAAAATCATTTTATCAGATCAGATCATTTTATCATTTTATCAGTTGTTAACATCTTATAAATTAATTAAATTGCAGTGTGCTAAAATAAAAAAGCCAAACATTCTAGAGTTACTATATATAGCCACCAAAGCCCATTACACTCTTCCTTGAGCAAGCAAGAGAGAAAGACTTACAGTAGCATCTGCTTTACATAAGAAATTGTTATCAGAAGCTAAAACCCTGAATTGAAAGTTACTTTGAATTTCACGATGGTAAATGAATATGAATTTATTTTATTAAGGGAAAAATGTCTTCCAGAAATCTCATGGAAAACAACCCAGAGGAGGACATAGTTAAAAATAAGAATAACCAGATAATCTTGACTATAGTTCCTTAGAAAACAGCATCACCCTCATAATTTCAAAATAGCACTTGTTTTATCTCATTCCATGATCTATAAGGCATGCTAGAATTTAATTGCTTCTGGAAAGATTTAGAAAAGTGTCCTGATATATTTATATATAACTGATATTTGTCAAAGCATGCATATTTATTTTTCTTTGTATTTTTGTTTATTAACATTAAGTAATTTATATTTAAATATATACTGAAACAGAATAAATCTCATATTAAGCATTGTATGCAGAAGGAAGCAGAGTCTTGGAGGCATTTGTATTCTGGTCTCAGACTACTTCCCAAGTCATACAAAGGTAGATGTCATAGGGTTCATAAAAAGGTCTCTACTCTGATACTAGCTCTGAGGACAGCATCTGTGGGAACACACGTGAAAGATTATGTGCTTTAAAAATGTGCAGCCTTGCTTGAATGCTAGGACACGAGCAGCTATACAATATCAAGCTCTTATAAAATAGTTTGTGATGGCTGAGGAAATGTATTCTACAAAACAAACTTTTCATTGCTGCAATCAAGTTCATGCATCAGTGTGAGGTGTCAGTGCATCACACAGCTCAGAAGCATAAAGCTGTTTTGTTTCCCCACCTGCATGCTTTCTTAGTCAACCTTGCACTGGAAATGCCCTTTTCTTGCTTCTACCCAGAGTTATACTTCTCTCTCATTCTCCCACCTGCACATGGAACACCAAATGACTGCCTATTCCTTTGGATTTTAGACTAGGGCCAGGGATTCTGCTAGCTATATCTTCACAGTGGGGGCTATTTAGTGACTTTATGCAGCTGAACTACTGTCATAAATATAGGCCATTTTTTCACTAGGTAATTTTTAGCCATGATGTTCCCTGTTTCAGCTGCCAGTGCACTACACAAACACACATGTCAGCACAGAGCAGAGGAGAAGTGCAAGGGTGTGAATAAAAGGCTGGAAGAATGGACAGGAAAGAATTTTCATGGCAGCAGCAGCTTCAATTTGCATCTTATTACAGGCTCACTCAATCTTCCTCTAACAGTCCTTTGCTCAGGTCTGTATACCCCCAGTTGTGGCTTCTAGTGTCTACAGCTATTCCATAACTAGACACTTAATTGTGCCTTTCATTTCACCAGAAGGAAAGAGTTTTAACCCATCTGCTGGTCTTAACACATTCTGCAGTTTGCCCACAGTTCAAAGGTTCATGTGGTATCTGTCTTAATTACTGCTAGGGCAATGGGGAAGCTCTACAGTGAATAGAGAAGTTGGTTTTAATTAAAGAAATAAGTATTTCGTTGTCTCAGCCAATCTGAAGGTTTTTTTATCAGGAGAAAACATTGAACATGTCCCTCTTCTTGTTGTGTAAGTCAAGGCTGGAGTCACAAAATGGGAACTGTGCATTCTACACATCAGGACTGCACAGGTAGGAGCAGCAAAACCCTGGAAACATCAGGTATCTGGGGTAGATAGAAGGTGGTAGGTCAGTCTTGTAACACAGATGGGTTAGGAGGGTTACAACAATCCAGGAAGAAAAGAAAGCAATAGTGTATCCAAAAGCTACATCTAGAGCTTGGAAGTGAAAAACTGAATCTGGTCAAGGAGCTCAAACTGTGGAGTACTGATGGCAGAAGGAAGAAGTGATGGCTGTGTGAAGGCAGGTGGGAGAAGGACTGGTGTGGGGGTGGCCCTGGAGCCCCTCCCCACAAGCTGGGGCCAAGCAGCGAAGCTCTGCTGTGCTGGAGCCAAGGGGCTCCCCCTGCACAGAGCACAGAGCTCTCTGGCTCTCAGCACACACATCTCTGCACCTGACTCCCTTGTGCTGTACAGATTGGCTCTAAGACTCTTTTACGTCACTCTGGGAATGAAATACAAGTAAATCCAGATTAAGGCTTTTTCCTACAGCCAGTGTGGGATAAAGCTTTACTTTCCTCAATATGCACACACTCATGCACCACGTATGCACACACCAGCTTGAGTTACCCTCTTTTTACAGATTCAAGCCCAGCCTTAGACAAGGGACCCTGTTGTAAGCATATATGCCTCGTTATTCTCTGATCAACAATGCATGCAACTTTTTCTGTAATTTATGACATAGTTGAATTTGGCCTACATATGTCATTAGCATCGGGTTCATTTTTTCTAACTCCACTTTTGTCCAAAGATCTTTGATAACAGCATAAATCATTGCCAAAGCTTAATGCTAATCTCCTGAATTTTGAAAGCACAACAGGCAAAGTCAACCCCTGAATATGTCTGAGACATAAGCATTCAAGATACAAACATTTGCAGAAAATAACAAACAAAGCCGTGTTATTTCTACAGTCAAATAATAGCACTAGTACTGAACAGAGAACAATTTAAGAGAACAAAAACGTAGTGAGATTAAAAATATACCTGATTAAATGGGACTTTTTGTTTTGCCAAATGCCTGGGCTTTTGTTAGAAACAGATAATTCATTTCAATTGTGTGGGTTGAAATTTGTGGGAATGAAACCAGCAGAAAGTGTAGGACATGATTTTTGCAATGGGTGGCCAAGCAGTTACTTATATGCAGTGCTGCCACAATCAAGACTTGGTTTCTATTTGCTGATGAGTGAATTCGAAGCTGAGGGAGGCATGGGGAATTTGCAATGATCTCACTTGGGTGCCCCTCATTCTCCTGCCAAAACTCAGGAATACCTAAAACAAAATTTACTTAAAAACAAGTTCTTCCTTTTTAGCACAGATCATGATGTTCCAAATAAATGGCTGTGTCCTACTGCTAAGTATGATGTCACATCCCCTCGTCATCCTTTCCCCATTTAGACACACAGTGAAATTAAAATTGCATTTAGACCAATGCACACAAAGCCAGACCTATTTTCAGAATTACACTGCAAAAATTAAGAATTTAATTGCTCAGCAAAGCAAGCTTCTCACTCTGTTATTTATTTCTCCTTTTAGTTGATGAAGATACAATCTCCTGCAAACATTCAGATGAATATATCCAAACAGTGAAATCAAGATCCAGGAAAGAGAACTGAAAAGCCATCCCTGGTGACAAGTAATAGTAAGCAGGTAAAAGGAGTTCAGACAAGACAGCAAAGATCATGTTTTTAGCTACTATAACCATCACAAAGTATTGATACACCTTTTCACTAAGTAAATAATAAAAATCTTGGCTTTCATAGTGTTTCACATGGCCTGCCTAGTAGGGGTGGAGAAACACTGCCTAGCATCCCAGACAACTCCTCTAGGCTCAGAGCTGTCCTCCACTTGTGCCATGCCACAATCTGTGAGAAATGCCCACTCACTCACTGATGTTAACAGGAGTACAAACCCCAGCCCAGTCCTCTTCTCACCTCTGTGTGTGGCACAAGGTGCACTAATTTCTAAGCACCATTGATCCCAGGCTCAAGCATTATGGCAGCAGCTGAGCAGCCCAAACTATAAATTATCCCTTTGCAATGGCTGGTGAAATAGGGCTTGATTCTCACATCACTTACACAGCAGGCTTGCACCAGTGGAACTGCATGGATTTTTACTGAGGTATATTCAATTCATTCCAATGTAAGCAAGAAGCAGCAGTTACTTTCCAAGTCAAGGGGTTGCTCTGGCAGAGCAATATGAGTAAGGGTGCATCAGCTACCTAAGAGTGCCTTGCCCACAGCAATGCTAAATGCTACCCATGTCATCTGCTTTGCATTCTTCACAAGTCTTCAAATCTTATTTTAAAAAAGGATACAAAGAATTACCATCAAGAATCTATCTCCATTAGCTGGTCAGTCCCTTTCTAACACACTCCAGCCATGATTACCAACAGGTTACACCTTGTGGTGTATAAAGACAGCCCTGTTGAGGTTTACCTGGTTGGTTTATAGGCAATCAAATGTAGATGCTGATAATACCCATCCATCTCAGTCCTTCACTCTTCCCTCCTGGCACTAGTAGAGTTAGTGATATGATATGTTGGCACAATTGGCTGTTTAAGCAATATTTGCTGAGAAGCAGTTCAAAGGACCTATGTGGTGTGTCTGTGTGCACGTGCATTGATGCACAGAAGAGACTGAAAGATCATCCTGCAGGGGTAAGAATGAAGACCATGTCATTTCTTCTTGAATCTGTTCTCTTCCTTCTCTATGTTGAGATTTTCTTAGGTCTCCCAGTCCCTTTGTTCTTAGCCATGGTAGCCTGGGGAATACATAAATATTTAAGAGACAAGAGGGAATGGTGTGAGAAAGAATTATCTCTTCCAAAGAATTACTGGAAAATACTGCTTGGTAAAAGAAAAATATATCAAGTTCCCCTGCCTTCTCTCTGATCCATATTTTTCATCATATCCTTTCTTCCGGTAAGACATCCTTTTTTCTCTCTGTCTTTCCTCTTGCATTTCTCTATATTTTTTCCTAAGCTTTACCTCAGGTATTTTATCTAATCTGTGACATTTTAGGTCGTACCACTTTACTTAAAGCTGAGGTGCAGTGATGTTCTTAGCACCAGAGTCACAAGGCAAAAAACCAAAACAGAAGATAGGGTTTCCAACTTACAAAAGAAACACCAAGCAGGGACCAGCATTCTGATTCCAGGTTTGACTAGTGTGTGGCCCATCAGGGTTTGGTCTCTGACATAATCATCTAGAACAGCTGTAATAATATCTAAAAGACAATCTGCCAATTAATTATTCTCTTAAAGCCACTCCACTTGTCCATGACTACTCTGGAATTTGTGTATTATATGCTGCTGGTCTTCAGCTAATAGAAGCAAAAAACCTCTTCTTTCATGATGAGAAAATTCATCTAAGTAGAGGATCCTGCAGCCTGGCTTGGTCACATCTGCAGGCAATTGCATGTAGGTACTCTCTGTGTTGGTAACTTAAAATTACCCTTCCTGAATAGTGGTTTCTGCTCTTGATATTTTGATATTCAATATCATATTCATTTTCTCAGCCCCAGAGTTTCCAGTACAAGGCATGTGCCATTCTGAAGTGTCAGGGATGTAAGGAGGAATTTGAGCACTTCACAAAAGAGTTTTAAAATGGGTATTATTCTACATCAGAGTGGGTACATTTTGGAATTCACTACATGCTCATATGGAATGTATTAGACATATTTTTCAAAAACTGCACTGTATAAATAAAGCCTAGTAAGAATAATGGAAAATACTAGGAAAAAATGCTTGCTGTCCACTGCAGGGTAAAAATCCAGGATTGTATTAAATAGTAGATGTGTATGTTTTTACCATTCTCTTCCTATAAATTGAATATTAAATTTATTTCAATATATTACTTTAAGTATGTCTTAAAACTTAGAAATATATATGGTTAAAAAACTCCAATGGAATATTATGAAACACTAAAATGGAGGAAATCCATTTAGGGCACCTCATGTTAATCTATATACATAATTCATATGAAGTTTAGGGATCCAGAAAACAAGATCCAAGACACTGTGATCATCTTTCTCACTACAGAAGCACAAATTTGTGCTAAAATTCTCTAATGTTTTGAACTGCACGTGCACATAGTAGCAACACGCTATGATCCCCTAACTGTCGCTGTCTCCTACTGGCCAGCCTCTGAATATATCCAACATCCACCTGGCATAAAACCCTCTCTTCCAGAACAAAGAATGACCTGGATGATGCAAGCTATTTGTTTTATTAGGAACATCAGAGAGTTAATAAGAAAATAGTAACTCGAGAGTGTGTCACAACACAACTATGCAACCAACAGAAATACAAGAATGAAATGAACATAGGACCTGAGGTAGGACAGAATTTGTTCTTCTAAGACTATTTGGATTCCCATGTTAAGTTTATGAACTTTTGTTATGAAAATAAGTGGTGAAGATTATGGAAAATAAAGATTGTTAGGAGCTGGAGAATGTTTTTGGGTTTTTTTCCTTGTTTAAATGACAAATATTCAGAGATGAATGGGTGGCAAACGAAGACTTTATACAGGCCTCATTATATACCTTCTTCAATGGTGGTAGTTCCTAATTCTAACATCAGCTCTCTGCCCCAACTATGTCTAATTAAGAAGCTGATGCAGACTAGATTGTTACTATTAAAATTTGGGATGTTTTAATTTATAACAGATTTGGTGCCTGATATATACACATGAAAGATTAGTAAAATTTGATCACCTGGGCAAGAAAAGTTTATAAGAAAGGTTTTAATGTCTTTTCAAGAAACTCCCAGCCAGTCAAACAAACAAACAAACAAAAAAACAAAAAAACAAAAACCAAAACAAAAACAAAAAACAAAAACAAACCCACCAGTGTAGTTTCTCAGAGATAGATATTATACTGGTGTGCTACAAATCATGAAACTGCTGCACAATACTCTGGTGTGTGCACTGTGCGTGAATGAGCGACAGAGAGACTTTTTGGCCTTTGCCATGTTATTCCCACAGTGTTACAAGGGGGAAACTCGGGAGCTGTTAGATGTTATCTCTCTGCAAGATGACTGTCACGTAGAAATGTGAACGCTACAAATTCACTGCTGTGAATTTTAAGCAGGGCATCAATTTTCTGTAATTCATGAGTTGGATGCTAGTCAGCCTTTGAGTCATGCTTCGGGTAGCTCCTACCGGGTGGTAAAACAGCTTGTGAAGAGTCAGGCACAAGGCTGAGCCTGATAGTACTCGAGAGCCCCACGGCAGCCCCTGGCAGCGTCCCTGGCAGAGCTGCCGGCAGTGACACTCCTCTGCGGCCGGCTGAACTCCAGCTGCAGTGTTGTTTTCAGCTGGGCTGAGGCATGTTGTAATGCCTGGAGGTACAAACTGCAGGCATTTTCCCTGCACTGGAGAGCTAGAGAGACGCACTTCACTTTGAAGGCTACAGTCACGGTTAAGCAAGGATTGTAAGGCATAGATATGGTGCGTGTGGGCAGGAGATACTTGCTTAGGTGCATGGAGTTCACAAGTGTACGTTTCTGTATAAATTGCCTGCTATTATGATCGAGGAAAGCTTTTAAATTATTCGACTCGACAAGCAAACTAGAGGGAAAATATCTATTAACCCACCCAAAATCAGAGTGCATCCTGGCGCGGCGGCCCCGGTAGCTGCCCGCCCGCCTGCCAGCGAGGGGAGCCCGGCGCTGTGTGACCCTGCCCGGTTCAGCCGGCCGCTGCCTCTGCCGGAGTTATAACCCATTCATGCCTTCTGCTTCGGGCTCAGAGGCGTGCGTGGGTGTGATGTCTAAAATTATGCAGACTGGGATTTTTTTTATACACTAGTTTGAATGACTGGTGCAATGGGTAGGAGGGAACAATAGGACTTTGCGGTGCGAGGTGATATGCAGTGGAATAGGATTAAGGAGGACAATAATTATATGGAAGAATCTTGTTTCCTAACCTCCTACGTGATAAGGTGTAAAGCGTAATTGTAAATTACAATTAGCCGGAGAATAAAGGTTTCCTCGGGAGCGGGGTGGAATTTCATCGCGGTGTATTGATGAATATTAAACCCGAGCGGCTTGATCGCCACCGCCGAGCTGCGGCTTTGCCCTTCAGCGTCGTTTTGCGGAGGGTCTGAGCCGCTGCTGCCGGGAAGAGGGAGAGCAGCCGGGGCCGGGGCTGCGCGGGGCTCGCAGGGCGCGGAGGGGCCCGGGCTCGGGCTCGGCCGCTGGCAGGAGAGGGGCAGCGGCTAATCGGATTGGGTAGACTCCCGTAATCCCAGCCCGATCGGCGGTGGTGTCCCTCTCTCTCCAATATCACTAATGTCACTTCTATTAGCTGCATTAGACAGATGTTCAAAAGCTCCCTCTCGCTCGCTCGCTAAATCTGATCCCCCTGTAATACTTTCACTGGTATTAAATCCACATGCACCCACTCTTATTCCCTCCCCCCGCCACCCCTCCTCTCCCCACCCCCGTCATCCCTTTTACTTTCCTGAGTGGACCCTGGCTCCGTTTGATCGTCTTTTCCAGGGCAAAACGAGATCCTCTGGCGAGCAGACAATGGGATTGCCCTCCCTCCCCATATGGTTGTCTCCCACTGAACCCTGTTTTCTTCACAACCAAAAAAAAAAAAAGGGTAACAAACCCAAGCAAACAAGCAAACACACAGAGAAACTCCAGCCAAACTAATACTGCCTGGGATGTCACTGCTGCTGGATCTGATTTGATTTGATTTTCAAATCAGAGGATTTGATTCCACGTTCATAAAAGAGAGAATTGTGAGACTTACCTCTTCGATGCAGGATTGCAATTATTGTTGGGATGCTCTAGATCTCCCTATATAAATGCACAGATGGATAAACAGACACACATTTGTTTAGATAGATCAGATACACATTTTCGGCAGGTGCGTCTTCCCAGTTTGTTTATCCCGACCGACATGTCTTTTCTCTAACTCTTCTTTTTTAAAAAAAGGTTAGGGAACATCCAGCCGAACGGGCTTTTAACTTCATTTTCTTGCTCTGGATCAATGTTCCTTGACACTCTTTCCTGCTTCACTTCTACTGCTCTTCCTTACTTTTTGCAGTCCTTTTTCGTTGTATTCGCCTTTCCCTCTTACAGGGTCACAATCCTCTTTGTAACTGTATGTTTTATTCCACACACACTCCCTCCAGGTGTCCTTTTGTTGTTTTCTCCGACTAACCCGCAGAAATGAAACACATATGCAACTCTGTCTCCTTGCATTTTCAGATGTTTCTCTCACTATTGTCTGCTACAGCTCATTGAAAGTGCAAAGTGAAAACAGATGTATAAAAGATAAAAAAATATACACGCACGAAGTCCATGGAGCAGAGAATAAATCTGGTAAATCCCAGCAGAGAGAAAGAGGGAGAAAGAGAAAGAGAAAGAAAGAGAGAGAGAAAGAGAGAAAAGGGGAGAGAGAGAAAGAGAGAAAGAGAGAGCGAGAGAAAGAGAGAGCGAGAGAAAGAAAGAAAGAAAAAAAGAAAGAAAGAAAGAAAGAAAGAAAGAAAGAAAGAAAGAAAGAAAGAAAGAAAGAAAGAAAGAAAGAAAGAAAGAAAGAAAGAAAGAAAGAAAGAAAGAAAGAAAGAAAGAAAGAAAGAAAGAAAGAAAGAAAGAAAGAAAGAAAGAAAGAAAGAAAGAAAGAGAAAGAAAGAAATGCACCTCAGCTTCTTAATTAGCACAACAGGGCATTTTCATGAGATTTGATCATTTCCTTCTGCCCGGACAAGAAGAAATCAATGGGGTAGGAATCTATAAATCAGTCAGCATGTCAGGACAAATCAAAATAATGCTTCTATTATTTCAATCAATAAACCATTTTTATACCTAACATCTGATCTACACAGTGTGTTTGTGTTGGAAATTTGCAGATCCGCTTTGCACAAAAACAAACTATTAACATAAGTGTCAATCACATTTTTAACTGTTTGAAATGGCCGGAGATTTCAACGCGGGGCTGACTGAAAAATTCCGAGAGAAACAGAAATGCGCGGAGGGGCGGATCGCGATGAAAACACTTCCGAAAGTTTGTTGCTTCTTTATTGTTTGCCTTCCTCCCTTTCCTCTACTCCTGCCTCAGCCCTGAGCTCTGCGACCGGCTGAGCCGAGAGGGCCAGGTGGGGAGGAGGAGACGTGGGTGGGGAAGCGGGGAGGGCACGCAGGACCCCACCGGGTTCTTGCCCCGGAGCCCGCAGGCGTCCGGCTGTGCCCCGCAGGTGCAGCAATCGCCAGCAATGCCCAGGCCAGCGCCGAGCCCCGGGCAGCTCGGGCAGACGGGAGGGAGGATATTGGCTGCCGGAGGGAAGAGCAGCCTCACGCTCCCTGGCCCGCTCCCTTCGGGCCGGCTCTGCTCAGCGACTCCTCCGCTACCTGTCTGGAAACCCCTCCAGCTCCAGACAAGGATGGGAAAGGTGCCAGATGGGTTTCCTCTACATCTTGCTGTACAGTGCTTCGCCTTGCTTGTTTGCAAATCCACCAAATAATTCATGCCAAACAACCATTTAGAAACCATTTTCTTTGTTTCTTTGAAACCCTACTGTACAGCTCCATCTGCCTGATATAAATGAATAATCCTTCTTGATACCATTCCTAATCCATTTCTTTACAGTCGAATTGGAAGGGGGGGGTGGAGATGGGATTAATCATCTTTAAAAATGGAAACACCCAAACAGCCACAGATCCGGCGTATTTATTGCTTCAAATTAAACAGATGTCCCCTCACCCAACCCTCTCCCTTGTGGCTGGATTTAGGACAAACAGGGGCATTTCTCAGAACCAAAATCCCATGCAAAATTCTTTGGAGTTCAGAGCCTGGACTCTTTTTTTCCAGGGCTAAGTAGCATCAGGCATTACTCATATGTCTCGATCAATCCTTCATTAGACAAGAGGAGGAAGACGAAGCAGAAAAGCGAGGAGGAGATTTTGGCCTGTCGGAGGGAGTAGTCCCTCGCTGCCCTGGGTGTCCATCCCTGCAGCTCCTCACTTCCCTCCCCTGCCCAGTCCCTTCTGGTTTGTTCCTTGTTGCCGCATTACAGCGGGCACGGGGCGATCATCTCTAATTCATTGTTTGTTTGGAAGGGAGAGAAGAGTAGAGAGCGAGGGGAAGAGCGAGTAGCAACTGGAAAGGTTACAGATTATGTTGTTTTGTGTTGGTTTGTTTTTGGGTTTTTATACCCCAGGAAGGATAAACAGGATGGGGAGTGTTTGATGGATTCTCTTTTCCCTTCTTCTTCTTCCTTTTCATTTATTCTTCCTCAATGTGCTAATATTTTTTCGCTATAAGGATGACTTGTGTGCGCCCCTGACAAGGCATATCGGAACAAAGAACGTTTTCACCTCTTCTCTTGGACAATCAGCGCCTGCTCACACCAAGCACCTTTGCTCTGCCCCTACTCCAACACCCCTCGGGTTTTGTTTTTCTTCTCTTCTTTTTTTTTTTAATTTAAATTTCTTAATCAAATTTCTTCATTCCCTCCTTGATATTTTCATGGATGTTCTACTTCCCGTCTTCCCTCTCATTTCCAGATCAAACGAATCCTGCCTATCTTCCCGAGCTGGCGGGGGTCGGGGGATTAAGATATTATTAGAAAGCCATATTCCCACACTCAAAAAGGAAGAGAAAGGGAAGAATCTCGGGATTTAACGCAAAACGTTGAGGAGATCGGTGGACACCGGCGGGCAGCCCCGGCCGGCGCACGGCGACCTCGGCCCCCACGGGCGGCCGCTGCTGCGGGGGCCCCGCTGCCCCCGGCCGCTGTTCACACCGGCACCAGCCCCGCTGCCACCGGGCTACCACGGGGCTAACGCGGGGCTACCACCGGGCCTAGCACGGGGCTAACGCGGAGCTACCACGGGGCTAACGCGGGGCTACCACCGGGCCTAGCACGGGGCTACCACCGGGCTACCGCCGGGCTATCACTGGGCTAGCACCGGGCTATCACTGGGCTAGCACCGGGCTAACACGGGGCTAACACCGGGCTAACACGGGGCTAGCACCGGGCTATCACTGGGCTAGCACCGGGCTAACACGGGGCTAACACGGGGCTAACACGGGGCTAGCACGGGGCTATCACTGGGCTAGCACTGGGCTAGCACCGGGCTAACACCGGGCTAACACCGGGCTAACACGGGGCTAGCACGCACCCGGCCGGCGGGGCTGGGGCGGCGGGAATGGCGAGCACTCCCTGCCCCTGTGGCCGTGGGCTTTTCCTCCTCTGTGCCCGTGCCCGCCGCCCGCGCGTTTGGGCAGCGCAGATTTAGGTCCTCTCCTTGAAACAGCAACAAAGGGGGAGACAGAAGACTGACAGCAGATGCTTACACTTTTAAAAGTCAGAGATGGTACAAGTACATTCTCGGCCGAAGAAAAGAATCAGCGATAATTAATGGATTAAGTTGTTGCCGTTGTTATTGTTATTGTTGTTGTTGTTGTTGTTGCTGTTATCGGAGTGGCTGTCCGGTTCCGAGACGAGACCTAAACATTTTTTTCAGTTTCATAATTTCAAACAGAGTTAAGTGCTGGATCATCAGTTTTTCCCTTTGTCTGCCCCGGTTGTAAATAATGGCTTTAAGATTAGCTAATTATGGCGCATTAATCACTGATAGAGAGGAAATAAATCAAAGCTGAGTTAGAATTTTCAAACTCACTAGTAGAGAGGTGCATAGCAACTCTATCTGCAGGAGATAGGTGCTGTTTAAATTACTGAGGCTATAGAGTAAACCACATCCACGTCACTTTAAATAATGAAGATTTTATTTATACATACCAGTTGTGCCATTAAGTGGAGGTTTGGGGAAATTTTTTCAGTCTGGTTTTGTAAAAAAGTGCTGTAGTCTGAAGCCAGCAACGTTGACATGTCGTATTAACAAACTTCTTGTAATAAAAGCAGAATATAGAGGAGACAAACAGAAAGATGTGAGAGAGAGAGAGAGGGAGAAGAGATGAAAATAAAAGTCCTGTCAAAAAGACCCCTTATTATTTTTCCCTGTTACTAGCTTACACAGAACTCTGTATTATATATGTATTTAACATATATATTTACAGAAACTAACATTCATGTCAGTTACCGTATTTTTAAGAATTTCCCTAGCCCTCACATCCTCCAGTCCTCCCGACAGCACAGCGATTTTTGTGGTCATGTCTTCTCAGTATTTTGAAACATTTATCTTCGGGGGTGGGAGTTAGATAAGTATATGCCAGAAAGCAACAAGCCACCTTCTAGGGGAAGAAATCGTGTAGGTCTTCAGAAAAAGTAGAGTCTGCAGACGAAAATTCGGAGCCCCAGCCAGAACACCTACAAACCCCCCACAGACACGGGCGGACACACACACGCACACGCACCAAAAAGCGCTTCTCCAGCTGTAAAGAGGCAGAGACCGCCCCCGCCCGGGTTTTCCCCAGCCCGCCACCATCCATCCCCTTGCCCTCCATCCCCTTGCCCTCGCCCCTGCCGCCCCGGGCCGTACCTTCGCCGGGCGAAGCTGCGGCCGCTCTCCGCGGCGGGCTCTCGGCCCGGGGCTGCCCGACAAGCGGGGCTGCGGAGCCTCCACAGCGCGGCCACCGCTGCCACGAGCAGGTGGCCAAAGCCCCGAGCACCGAGCCCACCGGATGACACCGCCTCCCCCCGCCTTTTAGTCAGGAACCTTGTAATTAATTTCAAGTTACTCCGCATACCGTATCATTAAAAACAGTCCGGGGAACGGCGTCAGCCCCCGGGAGCGGGGGATGGGGAAGGGGAGGGCGATTTGCATACAGCTTTGTCTTTACCGCGGGCTGCTCGGGCGCAGGTTACACCGCTAATCGCACCACACTACCCAGCGCCTCGCCCTCCACCGCGGCCCTGAGGCCGGTTTCCCCGAGCAGCTCCGGGCTGTGCCCCCGCCGCGGAGCCCCCGCGGTCAGTCAGGCCGCGCCGCGGTGCCCGGGCGGAGCGCCGTGCCCGGGGCGGGCGGCGGAGCAGCAGCGCGGCCCCGCGGCGGCGGCGAGCACAGCCCGGCACAGCCCGGCCCGGCACAGCCCGGCTCAGCCCGTCCCGCGGGGTCCTGCTGCCACCTGGCGGGCCGCCGCCGAGCGCCGCCGGCTGCGCGCCCCTCCCGCTCCCCGGGGAGCTTCTGCTGCCGCCCCCGGCCCGGACCGAGGCTGGGGCGTGATTTAGAGGGCGGTCGCAGGGCTCCTGAGGGCAGCCTGTCTCTGTGGAGAAGGTCCAGGAGGCCCTGCGCAGCGGTGTAGACAAAAGAGAGGGACCGAGGGAAAAAGGCGACAGCCTCTGCTGCCGGAGGTGTAGTGCAAGCTATTTTCTTCTGCCTCCGTTTTCGGTGACCAGATTTGGCACATCGTGCTTGCTACCAAGTGAGCGTTTGTCCAAGGCAGTGTTTTCTCCTTCATGGTTTTGGAGGAACGCACATCATCGCATTATGAAATGCAACTGTGATGAAGGGCAGAGATCAGGATAGGGACAAGAGCAGAGGAAACATCACCCCTACTGCCTCAGCACCCATACAGTCCTCTCTTGAGTAATCTGATGTATGATGATTGCAGAGTAAGAGGACTAAAAAGACATGAATTTTCAGTAGAATAGTCCTTCCTTTCAAAATTTTGCTTAAGACTTGCGCTGAATGAGTTGAGACTAACTTCAATATTAACTAATATCTAAAATGAACAAAATACAACTTTTCTTTTAAGGAAACAATCTTCTGCATGCCTTCAGTATCTGTACTAGTCTGAGATTAGTTATTTCTACTTCTTACATCTTTCCCTGAGCTGGTCCCTTCAGAAGAACTAGTTGTAGACCACAGCCAAGCCAGGGGTCTATCTGTGCATAAGCTCATCCCAATCTGTTGTGTCCAATGAGTACCGGGATAGAATTCCTCAGCAATTACCAATACAGGACCTGAACATGAGCCCATTTTATGAGCCATTTAAGCTAATAAGGAGTCACTGGTCACTTCAAGCAGAACCCAAGATGGGTATCTGGTAAATCACTGTGTTTAAACTACACCTCACCTGCCGGACACATTGCTGTGCAACTGTGCAGATCCTGATGGCAGCCAGGTCTCAAGGGATCCCAGGCCACAACTGGTATCCTAAGGACATTTGCAGCACAATCTTGTGATTGTCTTGCCTAATAATTAGTTTGATATGGTTAGTTATCATTAGCTTGGCGTAATCCAACCTGAGAAGGTTTTTTTTCTGTGGCAGAACAAAAAGCCATAATTCTTACTTCCATTACTGTGTAAGCAAATGACACAACCCATTCTGACTGATGGTATATCTGAAGTACTCACTAGCCACCAATCCACCGTAGAAATCCAGTGGACTTTGAGTTTAGCCCATGCCTTCCTCTGCTAGGTAAATATATTTGTGTCCTTTCATTAACTCTTTGCTAAAATCTTAGATGAGGGATTCATACATAAATAGGGACAAAGCATGCTCATAACATTTATATTTATTTCCAGATACTATTAGAAATCCATGGGTCATGGGGACTTATGGATCAAATATTCTTACATTGAAGTACTGCAAAATTTGTATCTGACATGTAAATTGCACACAGAGCCATACTGACTGTCAATAAGTTACCAAGATGAGTGCAAATGACATTCTGTGCTTCAAAGACTGATAGCTCTTTTATCCATCCTGTTGCATCCCTCATCATCCCTTTTTAAATAAAGAATTTTATTGACCCTAGAAATTCCACACAGATTCTTTCCACAGGCAGGACAAGGATCCCAGCTGACAAAACAATGAGGTGAATGTTTTCTTCATTATTATTGCAGAAGTCTAGGAAATTTTGAATGTATTCCTTGATTCTTGGAATGTATCACTGCGGGAATCGCTCCTAATCACGTTTAAATTGGAGTAATTTATTAGACTCATTGGGGACTAGGAACTGGGAAGTCAATGGCACTAGGGCCATTGCCCCTGCTCAGAATGTGGCTATATGAACTAGAAACATCTGTAACAAAATTAATTAGCTACAGAAATTTCACTTGTCATTTCCCAGCAATCAAATGAAATGTAAAACAGACCCTTTTTTTTTCTTTCCATCACTACTTCTTCTTTTCCTTCTATTGAAACTGCTGAAAAAAAAATTACACCATGAAATTATTTGTATGATCATTTCATCAGTTCCCTAGGAGAAAAAGAAAAAAAGAGTATATATAATATATATGTGCTTATCACACATATATGCACATATACATTTATGTGTCTATATAAAATTTGTTTGTAAATGTATAAAAGTTATATAATATATTAATCCATTTAGGCCATGGGTAAATTGTTAATTAAAGTGACCGGATTGTTAACTATTAGATATTATAATAGAGATGAAATATTTACAGTAAAAGCTGTTGCTACCACGTCTACCACAACTATAATGGAACTAACAAACTTTTTTTCCATGCTTTGGATTATACATCCTTGGTTTATTCATTAATTCACAAATAAAATATTAATAAAATCTCTAAAAAACACCTTTCACATGTATACTAACAACCGTAATAACCATTAATATGTCTCTTTGGTTTCATATCTGTTGCAATCTGAAATACCTCACAAATTCAGCAGCTGGAGAGCTGATGTTTTGTATGCTATTCCAGCAGGAATTAATTCAGCCAACACACCTGCTGAATTCAAGTGCAAGCTTGTGTCTCACCTGCTCTCTTTACACTTGGATTGCCCATATCACTGACATTTCCACTCTGCAACATTTCTCTTTTAGCCACTAATTTTTATCAAGATGTCTCAAAAGTCCACTAGCATTAGCATTTTCAACATCACTTCTATGTCCCCAGGGCTTAGTTACACCTTGTGCTCTGTGGCAGAAGAGGCTATTACATCGTTTACTTTTATCCATGCTCTTTTTTTATCCTGGGAAAGAGGGTTGTGGGAGAATCCTCACAGGGGTTCCTACCCCCTTTCCATTGCTATCTTGTCAGTTCTGCTCCTGAGACAATTCCCTGAACAAGACTTAGAGAGAGCAGATCATGAAGAGACAATCTTTCCACAGGTGGGGGCAGAAGCTAAGCGAAGCAGGATAACCACAACTGAACAGGGAGGAAGTGACAAGAGCACTCTTATAATGGAGAGACGGAGAAGGATGTGGTTTCATAAAAATCAAGAGTGCTTGGGATTAGGCCAGTTAGAAAGAAGCAGTGTGCACGCAAGCCCAGGGCATCTGCTCTCCATGAAATATTCAAAGATGAGGAGAAAAGAAAAAGCTTCCTTTACCAAGAAGCAAAGCTATTCTGCATAAAATATCAAACCTCAGCTTAGTACATGGCAGTGTCTGCATTTGTATCCTCCAACAGTACTATGGGCATTTCATTACATTACGAAGTTTCTGAGGCAAGTGCCACCTGTGTTTGTGCAGTTGTGGAGCGTTTGGGGGTAACAAAACAGGCGCTTATTTCAGGTTTCAGGATAAAAGACATCAAAAGCTGCAAAAGTCTTAGGCCCTATGCGTAGTGTCATAACTGCATGAAAAACACCTTCTTTGAGAATCACTTGATCGCCTGTAGTTAATTATCATAATTGACATATGAAGTCTCTTGTGTCTTCATGGGCTTTTTTGTGCTTTCTCTTTTTGACAGTGTTGGGGCAGATCTTGGCATTTCTTGTAATTCCAAATCTAGAGTCAATAACTAAGGAGAACTATGAAGTGGGGAATTACACAAGGTAATAGGGATCCCTGTCATGTGGCATTTGCTCAGGTAGGGTATTTCTCAAGATATAACAATTACATCACAGAAATTCTATTTTTAGCTTCCTTATGAAGTTTAAATAGGCCCAAACAAAATCAGTGCATTTTCCATATGAATAAATAACAAAGCAAAGCAAAACAACAACAGCAACAAAAAAATTAGATTACAGAATTCTTAAAAAGTCAAAATATTCCTGTTTTATTGCTGTATGCCCAGTGACATACTTCTCAACCAGCAGGATAACTGAGACACAGGTAGAATAAAATGAGAAAAAGACCAGTTTTTTGTTGTCTAGATGTTTCCATGAAGAGGATCCATTATGTAACTCTAAATTTGCATATAAATTAAACCATTAATAGCTGCAACATGCTTGTGATGGAGATTACTGCTGTATAAAAGAGTTGCTGTGCAAAGAAGGAAACCCATGGTACCTCCACTGACTGCAGCTTTTTCATAGACTGTCTTAACACTGAATTACCTGTGAGGTAAGGCTTGGTTTGTTTTATGCATTTATGAGCAGGATCTTATGAACCCAAGAGAAAATTCAGTTACTACAAATTTGTCTCTTGGAGGAAGACAGGAGAGAGCTGACAGCATCACTGCTGAGTCAGTAAGTAATGTCTGTGCTTTGGTCCCAGTTACAGATAGACCAGGGGCTAAAATTGCACAGGACACTCTGACTGTCCTAGTGTTTGTCCACAGGACATTTTTCATCTTGTGCTGAATTTCACAGCACTCCAACATTTGCAGAGAGCTGCTTTAAGGCTAAGCGAGTCCTCCCCTCACAAAAAGTACATAAAAACAGCAGACCTAGTGAAACTCCCACAAAGTGTAAAAAAACCATGCCTAAATACAGTTTGTATTCATCAGCCTTAAATGTGGAGTAATCATTAAGAGTGCCTGTTAAGGCTGTTTAGTGCAGAGTGGTTATGGTGTTTTAAAAAAAACCAAAAACTTACAATTTTTCTTCTTAGTAACTCTTCCAACTAATACAAATTGATTCCGTATGTTGTATTTCCAAGCAACCATTTTCCTGGAAGGAAAAGTGCTGTTCCTTTGGGTCAAGTCACTGAATGTGCATTTTAAGGTAAATTATTATAGAATAACCTGTACTAGAATACTATCCTTGAAGAAAGTAACTAAAAGGGCTGCAAAATGGTATATCTGAGTGGAAAACTTTCCAGTACTCTTGAACAGTATAAATTCAAGTCAAAGTCTATGCAGGACATTAAAAAGCACCAACAGGAGAAGGCAGTGCTCAGGAATCATAGTCCACAAACACAATTTCGACTACAGAGAGCACTGAGACCAAGCAGCATCTTTAAAAGCAACATGTTAAAATATTCAGATTGTGAAGTACCATATATATCCCAGATAAAAGGTTTTTATGAGTACAAACAGAATATTATTGTAAATATTTGACCACAGGATACACCCAGCTGTGAGTGGTAAATAGCTAATAAGCTTTGTTTGGAAGTGATGTACCCTGGGCAATCTCCAGAATATCTGAAAGAACTGACAACCCCATCACCATTTCCACCATGAATAGAAATACAAATAGGTGCAGCACTTTCTTTCTGCTTGCCTAGATGTCTGCATTCTACTAGATGTCAACTAGATTGCCTAGATGTCAACTCAGCCTAAGAGCCAACTCAGTCTTCCTTATACCTTAAGACTTCATATAGCCAGCATCAACATTATCTTCTCCAGACAAACAGCCACCATTGAAACATAATTGAATTCTAGTTACCTTATTTTAAGAGTCTGTCTCACCAATAACAATCCTAAGGACAACTCCTTTAATATTTCTTTCATCCCTTTCAAAGTACAAAAGGGATGTTCTCACACAAAGTGGTGCTCTGAGAAATTGCAGAATAAATAATGTGTGGTTAGTGTTTTAGCTTGTGACCATCCCAGAGCTGAGTGCTGAAGCCTTTGAGTCAGACATAAAACACCCCTGACATCAGCATTTCACTTTGATCCTCCACCCATCCGCTTGGCACGTGTGAGGCTCATTACAAGGCACCTAGTGTTCCTGGCTTTGGCATGAGACCAAGCTGGTCTGTATTGACAAGACTGACAGACTTTAGGACATGTAAAGAAACCGAGAGAGTGAGAATTAGCCTCCTAAACCTGAGGATCAGGATCACTTTCCTTTGTGACATTCCCAAGGTTATAAAGGAGGCAGGTGAGGAAAAAGGGAACTGAGCCCAGGCAGCACAGCCCTGGTCAGCTGAGGGGAGAACATGGAAACAAGCTGCCTGCAAGGGACTGTGGGGAGAAAATCAAACCTGGGCCTCTGCTGAAGGCAGAGTACATGAGACCCTGGTATTAAGTCAGTAACAGTCAGGGAGAGTGCCAGGGTTTGGCTGGAAGGAGAACTGTGTTTCTCCTTTCCTTGTTGCTTGGCGCCAGTCTGGAAGTCCCCATCCTGTATACAAAATCTCTGGTTGCACCACCCTATTCCTCCATTGCTGACCCACCTTGCCTGGCCACTGGGACCAACTGAAATTCATTTTCCTGTATGCTTGCGCCTGAACAGAATCTTAATTCTGAGGGACACATAACTTGTCTACATAGGAACTTTGCAGACCTGATCCAGGAAGTGAATTCCTGCCCCTATTCTTTCTCCATCTTTTTGTGAGGTAAAATAAGTACACCAACTCTAATAGAACTGACCAAAGGGATGTTCCAAAGATATGACATCATGGTCAGTATTTATAGCAGAGGGAAGAAGAGGAAAGGAGGGGACATTTGGAGTGTTGGAGTTTGCCTTCCCAAGCTGACTGTGGTGGGGCCTGACTATCCTGAAGATGGCTGAATGCCCACCCAAACATGGGAAGTGGTGAATCAATTCCTTGCTTTGCTTTCCTTGTGTGTGCAGCTTTTGCCTGCTACATTAACTGTCTTTAGCTGAACCACAAATTTTCCAGCTTTTACCCCTCTGATTCTCTTCCCCAGCCCAGTGGTGGGAGACTGAGTGAGTGATTGTGTGGGCCTTCGTTGCTGGCTGGGGGTAAACCCCACCACCTGTCAAACAGTTGACAATTTGTCATGCTTCATTGGGATTTTAATAAATGCAAAGAAGGCAAAAAAGTGTCTTGGGTAGAGTCAGAAATTGATCCAAACATTGAAACTTTTCCTATCCCAACACATTGCAGAGAACTCTTGCCATTTTTGTTTTGTTTTGGGAGGTTTTTATCCTTTGTATTTTTTGAAGACCAAGCTATAAACCTCAAAACAAGATTCTTCTCTGCATATGAGCCATGAGGATCCTCAGTCGGGATATTTGGTTCTAGGTTTTGGGTCATCCAATTACAACATTCTTGAGGCTGCTCAAAGCAGCAGCACCTCCAAACCTCCCACTGAGAGTAATTTTCACAAGTGGGATAGGCACCTGCTTAAAAGATGTTGGTTAACATCCACTGGGTTCAAAATTTTCCACTGTTAAGGGTTTTTTATTATCTGCTAAGGAGTGATGTTGGCAGCATTTTCTTTTTATGTCACTAGACGAGCAGTAGTAATGATTTAAAAGCCAGGAGCTTTGAATTATTGCTTAAGGTTCTTGATTAGCTAGGTACTGTATTCTCCTTACATTTGTCTACATGAAAAGATGCATTTATGGGAAGTTTTCCAGATGTCTCTTCATTAAAGTGAAGAGGTCACATTTTATTTGCTGCTAAACAAAACAGTACATTACATTGCAGATTATTGTACCTAAGTGTGTGTGCTTGGATGATACTTTACAGAAAGCAAATCAAGTACAGAACTATAATTTTTTTCTTCTTGAGAGCCATCTTGGCTCAGAAAATACCTTTTCTCTCCAAATGGTAAAGGATTTGTCAAACACTTCTAATCTTGCCTTCTCTGTACCATAATTTCAAATGCTTTCTGCCAACTTTTAAAACATAAATCACAGGATAGCAGGAGAAATTTTGCCTAGTAAAGGCCTGGAAACAAATTTCTACTGGATTGGAGTTTTACAGGACATATTTGTGCTTGTAATGTTTGACTTACACGTGTGTATCTGCCTCTTGAGCATAACAGCTGCAGCTGTATGTCCAGAATGCAATTACACAGTCTGAAATCTGTGACTTAAAGAATGAACCACACTTCTGAAGTTAAAAAATAGAATTGTCTCCTTTGACACAAATAAAAGTTGTACATGGACCTCTCTCATCTCATCTTTTAGGAATCTTAGATGGTATAGCTTCACTCTGCAGAAACAATTAAAGATTACAGGATAGGTAGCAATCAAAAAAACTACTGAACTGCAAGAGGACTGGTACCTTGACCCAAAGGAACAGATGGAATAGTCTGATGGAATAGTAATCATGCTATTTGAAAGTAAACCATCAGGAGAAATGAGTCCCACACATTACCTCTGAGAGAGATTTCAGAGTTAAAATTTAATAGAAAAATTACAATAAATGCAATCCATAGGTGGGGTCTACTTTTCTCCAGACCTTCTTCCTGGTCTCCTGAGCCAGGGATTCCTTAGGACTGGCCACATCAGTGAAGACTGAAGCAAAATGAGTGTTCAGTCTTCTCTGCAACCTCTGCTCCTTTCAGTAGCAGGCCAATATTTTTCATAGGCACAATTTCCATTTTCCTTTAGTTATTAGTATATTTGAATAAGCCCTTGCCTCTCTCAAAAGATACAGAATACAAACCTTTCTCTTTCCAACAGTTTTTGTGTAAGGTTTTTAGTTTCTACCCATATATCTCTTTGGCAAAACAACATGAAAGGAAGCACACATGCTGGTTAACCAAAACAGTTTTGCTTTTTAAGATAGGCTTATGTGCCAAAAAGCAAGAGGAAGGACTAGAGTGCTGGAGAGACTACATTAAACATTCAACCAATAACTTCTGTTTTATGAATAAATACCTCAACCATGTGAAGTATTATTTAATTTAATGTCAATTCAAGATGCAGCAATGCTTACAGTGATGAATGAGACTTCCATCTCAGTAGCACTGGAAAGTTCTAGTTCCTGACAGATTTTTATGTAGCTTAATAAGGAGATTTCTCTGTGGTCTCTGCCTTACTACCAATATCAGAGTCATGGGGTTCCTGTAATTCCACCCACTTACTAATAATGTTATTTAACCTGAAAATAACTGAATACGCAATGCAATTCACAGTAATTTTTCCAGAGGTGTAATTTTTTTCTGAGGTGATTTTGGTGGCCATACAAACCTAGGAAGTCAAGTGAAATGGTAGCAAGGTGCAGGATTGCTACTGACATGGGTTTTACCTTCCTGCCGGTCTTGTACTCTTGGGGCTGCTAAAGCTGAGCTGCTTGGTACAGTGGAAGTTCAAAATCCTTTGAAAAATCAGTGATGAAACCATGGTTTTTGTGAGTTTGAGTACTTGGGGGACTTAAAATGATACACTAAAGAGGACTACAGACTCTTTTTCTTATGGAGATCTTCTGTTACATATGCAACTGGAAGCTTAGCAGCAACTAAGGTTCAGATTGCATCCTGTTAACTTCAGTTCTGGGTACCAGAAAATAACCACTACCTGTATCATGCACTACAGTTCTCATGCACCTAATCACAACACTCCTGGTTACTTCTTTCTGTTCCATTCTTTCCTGCATGCACCTTCCCCTACGTGCCAAGTTCACTCTACAGTCTCCTATTTCAATTACCCCAGTTTAAGGAAATGTCATGTTGTGCTGGAGTTTAAGAATAGAAGGGGCTCATCAGTCAACATTTTTATAGAGTGCTAATCATCCCTGCAGTGTCCTGATTTAGTACTCTGGATTTTGACCTCTGCCTTGGTCAATCACTGAGCAGTTCTATTCATCACCTACCTATTCTTATGGATTTGTTTTCATCATGGACACCTAGATTAAAAATAAGGAAAAAGAGGACAAAAATCATAAAAATTTATATCACCAATGAAAAGTATTCTACACAAACTGAATTTAATAAATTTAGAAGCTTATGTTAACCTATGTAAAAAAAGAGCACATATTCCCCCCCAAAAAGATCACCTGGATTATGAATAAATATATAATATGAATAGATGATGTAATCTGGTTTTATAAAATAGGTTTGTTTCTGAAAAAAAAATCCCTACTTATTAGAAAGAATGGTTTTCTTTCTTCAAAGGCATTAATAGATGGAAAAATTATATTTTTTATGTATTGACATCCTGTACAGAAATGCACTTTGCATACAGAACTTTAGTTCTTATCCCTACTCATTGTTCCTGTGATTAAGAACCAGCAGAGTTACTCTGATTATAGCTTAAGTTATTTCCAGTGTCAAAGAACACCTACTCATATTATAAAAAACAATTTTATAAATATGTTCGACAAAAGCGCTGAGATTCTGATACACAAATGCTCTCGCATTCTTTTGTGAATATCTCACCTACTTTTGACAAGAAATAATAAGTATGCTTAATAAATAAGTACATATGAGGCAAGAATATTCAGAGCCATATATACCTAAAAAGTATATGGAAGAAGACCACGGATTCAGAAACTACATTCCACCCCATTTCTTCATAGTTACAGCCTCCCACCAAGTATCATTTTCCCTAGTTAACCTCAGTTTGGTAGCTGCCCTGAGGAGATCTGATATTCATGTAACATGGGAAGACTTTTCCTTCTTTAGTGAATCTTGTTCTGTCTTATCAGACTGTATCATGATTATTGGGAGCACCTGGAAACAGGAGCATTTTCCTCCCTAATGGATTGCTGACAGTAAATTGGTTCATTCTTACTGACCTCTACATCCCGGCCATATTTGAAGGAAAAAAACTTGATTGGATTACAACAAGAAACAGAGATTTCAAAGAATTTGCTCACTTCTGAGAAAAATACTTGTCATACTGTGCAGATCTTGCATCTTTGGCCATAGCCCAAGTGTACCCTAGCTCTGAGTTAGCTGTCTTAAAAGCCTGAGGGTGTCTGCCCAGGCCAAAGTTAGTGTCTATAAAGTCAAGAATACTGTCCTGCAGGGCAACATCCTTTTGAGTAAGGCAAATATTTTAAATGAATGAGGGCAAATTCACAAATGAAAATATATCTGCTCTGAAGGGGCGTGGATTTCTGTCCTATATTTAATTCAAAAATATGGAAAAAGAAAGACAATTACCTTACTGAAGAAAATAAGAGGAGAAAAATCAGAACACAACCTGGTCAGGCCTAGTGGTATTATGAAACATAACACACTTTACCTATTCACCAAATCCTAATATGAGTCTAGTTTGAAAGGGTTATCTAGATGTGGTAGTTCATGTCTTGCCTGAAGCTGGGATAACTTGAAAGTACAATGAGATTCTTCAGGATCTTGTACATTCAAGTACTGAATCTCTTCATGGGTGGATATTCCTATGAGGGACCTAACATTCTAGTTCACATTTCCTTTTTCCTTACAAAAAAAAATATTCATTGAAATACTCTGGCATTGAGCTTCTCCTAAGTACCTTTTTTTCAAAAGATTTCATTTTAGCTTTTTTATCAGAGGCCTCACAAATGTTCATTTTGTGCCTATGAAACTTAGTAGTGTAGAAGTCTGTGAACTGACTGCACGTTCTACCTCATTGTCCACCAGGGTGTGCAACCCCTGACCTTGGCTTGGTAGCTCATCCCAGTTTTTAAATAGTTCTTTATCCCAAGGAACAAGGGTCATTTTTAATGTAAAGAACAATTGTTCCAAACAGGAATAATTATATTCCTCCTTGAGGAAGAAAAAAATGTGGTAGCTGTCCTCATTCCACAAATATTACTGTGCTGAAATCTTTACACAAGAACTTCCACTACTTTTTGTAAGGTAGCTCTCAATGGCTAAGTAATTTCACATCTTTCTCCATTTCAGTGTGCTAGTAGGTGTTTGCAAAACCCAGTCATTTGTACTGAAGATTGCTAAAATTTCTTTTTCCTTGGTGTCTGGAGCTGCGGAAGACAGGTAGGAAGCGGAACACTGAGAGGTTGTGCTCAAGAGAGGCACCACAATTCTAAGCCTAAAGGAAGCCCAGTACAAAAGCAGTGTCAGTGAGAAGAAACTGGATGTTCATCCAGGATTTCAGGGCACACTGCAGAGGTGCTGCTACTGCTCTGGGACATTAGAAACCTAAGAATGTTGTAGGGCACTCAATGATATTTAAAAAGAAAGGGATGGCACAAAACTCTCCTGGTGTTCCCTGCAAGCTGTGACAGCTGTGCTGTTTCCCAGGATGCCACAGAGCTGTAACAGAAAGAATGCAGCATGATGCTGCTCTGTGTTGCTGATTTATATTCTAGAATGAAATATTTTAATTAAATTATTGTGTAATTAAAATATGATAATTTTCAGTAAACAGAGTAATTGGACATTAGAGGAGGAAAATGAACTGTGACTGGGGCAGCAGTTCAGTACTGCAGGAAAATTGCAGTAAGCCTAATGAGGTGCTAAAAAGGAAAGTGAAAGCAATCCCAGCTAGACAGTTGATTTAAAAACGCAGTTGCTTTAGGGCTTTCATGTAAAATGTATCAACCTCATTTTTATCTACAGCACTTTATCTATTATTGTCAACCACTGTCATGACAGTGTGAGCTTCACCAAATGAACACAAAGACAAGGGGAAGTCGAAGTTAATTTAAAATGCACTATTTTAAAAAAATTAAAACCTTATTTAAGCCCTGGTCAAGTATTGACTCTCTTTTACTGTAACAGTCCTGAAAGTAACATGAAAAATGGAAATAAACTTTGAAAGGCCTTGCTATTTCATAAACAAAATATGTATATACAGGGTGTCCTCTAACATGGCTGTTTAACCCAGAGATATGCATAATACTAAATATTCACCAAAATAAATGCATTTGCACACTGCCTATATGCCTATTATGCATATCTTTGCATTTATAATATATAGGGCATTTATAAGGAGCACTGGCTTAAATGCTGTAAGGCATTCTAGATTTCAACATTTAGCTCCACTCCATATATAATTTATTTCTTTATATCTGCACTGTTATCTGTTGGCTAATTTTAAAATAGGCTTTCTCAAACAATTATATTCATTACTCCAGTGTGATCACTGAAATCATGCTACACTCATGAACAAGCAAAGCACATATGTATATACTTAATTGTGCCTAGTAGCAAGTAGATTCATTGAGGTCCTGTGTGGCTAGAGCTGGACACAGCAAGGAGCATTCCACAGGATCTTTCCAAACTTTTGCTATTCTTGTTTGAGGAGGTGTATGACAGCCAAGAGAATGAAGGAGGTACATGGTCTGTAACTCAAAAAAAGAAATTTTGAGGAAGGGGGGTTGTCTGCAAATAGAAAGCGAGATGGGAGGTGCATTATACTCATTTACTATATCTTGAATAAAAAATAAAATCAAGGCACGTGTCTGCACATTTTTCACCCTCTGTGTATGGGACATCCTGTGTCCTATTCAGATGCCCTCTGAACAGAGAGAAGCTGTGAGACAAGCAGAGAAGAAGGAAAACACAATTCTTATCTCGCTTGTTGTGCCTGTGTTGTGCTAAAGTAGGATGCAGTATGGAGATTGTTTACCCAAAGTGAGGATGTTTTATTCCCTTGGCCTATCAGGCCTATCAAGAAGAGTGTGTGTGTGTGTGTGGGACTGTCATGGGACAGTCGCAAGAGAATCAGAAATGAGTGCAGTGTGAGCAGTTGTGAGCAAGAGTGAGTGCATGGCAGATTCAGTTTAGATAAAATGTACATAGTATAGTATAATAAAGTTATTCTTTAGCCTTCTGATGATAGAGTCAGATGCATCATTCTCTCTCCCCTTCGTCCGAGTCACCATTGATTTACAATAACATCCCCTGCTGTTGTGGTGTGATGTAATAGCCTGTCCATCCCGGTTCTTTCCCCAGGTGTGCCAGTCACCTCTACCTTCCCCTCCCCTTGCCCCCTGCTGACTGCTGCCCGTCAATCTTGGCATTCCAGAAGGGGTGTCGTGTGATTGGCAAAGTTCAAAAGATGCCTCAGCCCTGGGGAACATTGGGCCATCCGGGTGTCATTTGTCCCCTGAGACTCCCCCCCTTACCTGGTCGGCGGGATCCCTACCCCTTCCCTCCCCCTCTCCCGGGGTTCAAAGGCACGGCAACCACGCCGTTCCTGGGTTCTGTTGGAGCTGTTGCTGCATTCAGAGGCCTGTGTGCCAGGAATAAAGCTCTGGATCAAAACCCTCCAGCAGAACCCGACTCCTTTTCCTTCACCTTGCCTTGAAGCCTCTCCGCCAGAGGTAAACCTGAGCTCCTGCATGCCTGGACTTGTCCCAAGCGCCCAGCTGCAGCACCCAGCCAGCCAAAGGTGTCTCTGAGGTGAAACCGCCACAGCTGCCGCCTTTGGTCAAGCAGCAAGGGCCAGACCAGCCCAGGCGTGTTCCATCCGGCTATATTGGTATTTAACTCCAATACCCTGTAAATTTTTTTTTTTTTTTTAATTAAAAGGAGGTACCAGCAAACTGTCACTGTATTGTAAAGCCAGAGCAAGTCTGACAAAGTATAACATGTGAACCAACCAAGGGAAAGAGTGAGTGAATTTGGAAAGATTATAGAGTTAACAACAAATCATCTCAACCGCCCTTGCCCGCGGGAGTAAGCTCCTCCTTGGGCAGGCAGAGCTGGCTCGGCAGCGCAGCCGGCACCGCTGCGGGGCAGCGAGAGCCCAGCACCACCGTGAGCGGCAGCCCCGAGTGCCCCCAGAGACACTCCTCCCAGAAACTGGTACAGCTGCTCCTCGCTCTCAGAACCCCTCTGTCACCGCCTCCCTTCGGAACCAGCAAGTTTTTCTCAGGCAAACTGTACAACCATACTGAAGGATTTATAATAGTTTCTGATTTTATCATGAGGAACTCCCAAACTAAACGTAACTTCCAACTTGTAATTTAAAAAACCCCAGCCGAACAAATGAACAACAACAAAAAGGTTTCTTTCAGCCTGCATAAAAGCTCCTGACACCTACGACTCAAAGAACCAGAGAACACAGTGACCTGGGGGGTCTAGAAAATAAGTCAAATGAGGAACAGCCATCAAATGAGGGAGCTGGGAGTGTTTATGCTGGAAGAAAGAAGGCTCAGAGGAGACCTTATCACTCTCCACAACTGCCTGAAAGGAGGCTGTGGCCACGTGGGGTTGGCCTCTTCTGCAGCAACCACTGACAGGACAAAAGGACATGGCCTCAAGCTGTGCCAGGGGAGGTTCAGTTTGATCTTCAGGAAGATTTTCTTTTCCAAAAGTCTTGAAGAGCATTGGAATGGACTGCCCATGGAAGTGGTGAAATCACCATACCTGGATATATTTGAGAAAAGACTAGACATGGCGCTAAGTGCTAAGGGCTACACTTTAGTTGACAAGTTGATGAAAATTCGAAGGTGGGACTCATTGATCTTGGAGGTCTTTTTCAGCCTTAATGCTTCTATGATTCTAAGACTCTAAGGATCTTGTTCTGGACTCTCCATGACCCAAGTGCTCTCTACTGGCAGGAGACCTAGAACTAGCTAAGCACCTAGAACACCGTGCACTGGATTTATGACATTAGTGAAGCTACTTGAACTTAGCTGGGGGTTTGGAAAATGTTTCTTATTCTCTGTCATGCCTTCAGTAGGAAGATGCTAAAATGCATTAAAAAAATTAGGTCAAAATGTCCAGCTCACTTCTAAAAATAAACTGTAAGATAAAATTTGCAAAGTCAAAGGGAGAATTTAAAAAGCCTCCAGGCACACCAAAGTACACAGTGGGTTCAAGAGAGGAAAGTCAGACTTGGATCCCAACTTCTTTTGAATTTCTTTTAATTGTTTTTATTTATGCTATTAAGGTGCCTAGATACAGCTGAAAGCTTTGTTTACTTAGCATCCAGCTCCCACCTGGAATTCAACATGATTCCTACCTGCAGACAGCACCTCCAGATGCTGACTCATTCCCTTAAATGTGTGTCGCTTAGGATGGGCTAAATTATTGTGTAGAGGTTCTTGCCTTTTTACCCTAACAGAAGAAAGTAGGTAATTACATAAACTCTTAACATACTGCTCACATTAAATGACCTTATATAACTACTCCACACCCCCAAAAATTGCCTCAGGAATCATACTAACCTAAAAATTAATCTGACTACTCATTACCAGAAGAGGAATTCTAGTATTAGATGATTTCCTGGATGTCCTCAGGAGGTATAAAGATTATGACAGACCCTAAGAAAGAATATTCTTCAGGGAGATACTCTTTTGGAAAGACAAAACAGATCCAAATGCAAAAGACCAGAAGAGAAAATTGTATAAATGACTTAGATTTTATTGTCACAAAAATTTAAAAATTCTATTGTCACAACAGAGCTGTCTGTGTACATGGCTCTGCACAGCCTCAGTCCTCATCTCCCATGCTGAGGCAAGGAGAGACAAAGAGCAGGAGAGACAGGCCGGGTTTCGTTCTGACTGCTGGACAAAGAGGACTAAAAACACTGAAAATTTGGTCCAATTTATGTTAAAATTTTAGCAGAGAAGAATAACAAGTTGATATATACATTGATGCATTGTTTTAAAAAAGTATCTGAAAATACTCTTCCTCAGACCTAATCCAGACTACAGGACAGCACCTGGTGCCATTAATCAGTTCTGCTATTTTCATAGGTGACACTAGTAATAACCTTGAATAGGTCACAGTTCCCCAGACTGATATGTTATAGAAAAGTCCTAATGTTTCTGTTTAAGGATTGCAAATTAATTTTCCCTTTTTTCCCCATCCTCTGATTCAGTTTCCCACTTTCTGACAACTGTCTTACACTTTTATCTCAATCAATAATGTTGTGAGTAGTCAGAGAACCTGACAGATGACAACATCTTTGTTATTTAAGGAGGTCTCTTACGACATGGGACCATCTACTAAGGGCATTTTCTGAAAAAAAAAAAAAAAAGCTTTTACTTTATAATATACTGCAGATGCAGACGGAAAGTGATGTATTATGTGAAGTACTAAACAAAGAAATAAATAACTAGCTATAGGACTATTTTTTTCCTTCCTGTCACAAAGCAATCTAAATTTTAGTATTTATTCTAGAAATGTCCTAGCTCTTAGAGGCAAATTATGCATGAAATAATGCAATTAAAACTGAAATAAAAGATTTAAATGCAGCCTCTAGAGGCATGAAATGGCACCACACTGTCTCACTCTTTACTGCCTCTTAAAATGATTGCTCAATTTATAGGAAAATCTTTCCATCCTTGCTCTTAGAATCCTCTGGTTTTGATGGCACTAGTCATAATTCAGTTTCTCTACTCCATGGGAACACATGTCAACATTTCCTTCATGCTCCAAAATGAACAAACAACCCCATGACCAAGTACAATGTTATTTTTTATGCAAGAAGGAGAGTCTTCAGCCCTGATTTCTTGGCTGGTTTGTGTCAGCTTTTTCCTCAGAAGATACACTTATATCCCTGCTTAGACTCTCAGTTGGTACTTTTGTCCCTGGCAGCCTAGGGAATGACTTTTAAAATTACTGATGACACCACTATGAAGTGAGGAATATTTGGGAGTGGTGGATGCCATCTTCCAAACTGCTATAAATATAACATCTCCAGCACTAAAAGTGATAAGGGTGAAAAAGACACACACATTTGCAATGGTGTGACATCTTGCAAAGAGCTGAAACTATTTCCTCACACTAAATTGCTAGAGTTTTAACGACAGACATGTAACACCCAGAAACACAAGCAAAATAAATTAACGCACTTTTCTGAATTCACTTGTCAAAAGCAATGGTTTCCACAACCAGTTTCATTTGGGAATGGTAATTCATGGCAAAGGAGGAAGGAATTGGGTCAATTTTCAGTTCACAGAACTTAATAGTTTATATTTATCTACTGGCACATCAGGGCCATAAATAACTTCACTAAAGTCTCTCTGACGGTAGTAAACTACATTGCATAATAACAGAAATTGATTTTCTTGACAGGAACAGAGATCAATCTATGGAAATTTCTCTTTGTGGCTGTGAGCAATGAATATCATGACATCAGAATAACTTTAGACAATTCATTTGCAGTGTAGAAAGCACTCTGAGAGAATGACATATATGTGACTGCTAGCTTGAGTAGCTGAAATATTACTCAGTAATGTCAGGATTTGTTATCACACTATAACTGTGATGCTGGGTTTCTAAAAATCAATCTCAAAAAATCTCAGTAATAAGTTTATGAAAATGAGCAAACCAAAAAGATCCCCCTCAGCAGAGATTTTCAAAGCTTGTTACACAGGAGGTCCAAAATAAATGCCATGAATATCGCCAATATTGAAGTAGCCCAAAAAGTTAGATTTTGCCCATTTCCTGCAGAAGTGATTGACATATTACTCAAAGACTTGCCAACATGGGATCCACCAAAGAGGGCACACTGTGAACATGATCATAGCAAGTCCTGACTTGCCTCAGCCAGTGAAATTTCTTTTTGCATGACCTGCTTTCAGTGATCCAGAAACCTTCTTGTTTAAGTCCCCATGCAATGGGGTAGTAGATGTTTTCTGATGGCAATAATTCATTGAAAATTTCATCAGGTTCCAGTTCTGTCATGCTTGAGCACCATCACATGACCATTCAGAGCAGTGCAGTCTTCCAAAATGTTTAGGTGTTCAAGAAAATTACAGAAGCAACATCTTACATAGCAGAATAGTGAAATTGACTTCCCCTTCTCCATAGCAACAAGCACGTTTCATATGTGTTAGTTTAGCTCATATTGACAGAGATAACAAAACAAATTTTTCAAGGGGTCCGCATTTTAACAAACTGCTTAAAAGAGTGGAAGTAATTTAACTGTTGCAAATGTTCCAAAATGTTTTGTGCAATTATTCACTATTAGATCTTTACTGGATTTATCAAGTCCCTTCCAACCCAAACCATTCCAGCATTCCATGATACTTCACGTTGCTGTTATAATAGTATATTAAAAGGATAGAAATTTGTGCAGAATCCTTTAGGCAAGACTATTAATGCCATAGGTAGAGATTTTAGGCCTAAAAGTGCAGCAAACCATATTAGTATATTAATAAGCTAGTTAATATGTTCCAAGTACAGATTTGAAAATACAATGAAGACAGTGCACATAACCTTCAATATCTGAGAAGTTAGTCTTTGACTCCTGCATCTGGTAAAAACCTTCTTGGCTCAAAAAACATCTTCCAGAGTTGTTAATTAGAATTTTGCCTTGTAACATTTCTTTTATAGTGAAATAGACTCCAGAAAGCTGCAGGTCTCCCACAGTGAGAGAATCTAAAATTCAAAACGGACAGCATTATGTTCCTTTCCAAGCTGCACATAATGTATGCCTCACCCAGAGTTAATGGCAAAGCATCAGCAGTGCCAAAACAGCACTAAATCTTGTGGAAGACAACATACAAAAGAAACCAAATGTAATGATCAGTATTACAGAAATGGTAGTACAAAAAGTATTAGGCAGAGAACAAACTGTATCTAAACAGGCATATCAAACCATCTCAGAATATTGTGTCATGATTGGAAGACAATAACAGAGCATGTGTTAACAAAAAACATTGTGACAAAAGCATCTGTAAAAAACTAATAAAAATTCTAGTTACAGATTTCAGAACATCTGTGTGTCAAATAACCACTACTGACTGGCTTGTGGCACTTACCCATTACAGGCCTATGGAACCAAAGCAGCTGAAAGCAAGAATCTGGAGGTCAGTACAGACACATCCAGATTTGTTGTGTGAGTGGTGTTGACAGAACATGAGAATGATTTATAAAACCTGATTTATAGAGCATGGAGTATTCTGCAAAGGTGAGTGAGCAGAGCTAGAGATAAGAGGTTTTGTAAATGCTTTATCAAAGAGTGTACATATAAATACAAAAGCGGATCATATTGTCTTTGATAGTAGAATTTGATGATTTCTGAAGAATTGGGATTTTTTTACAATGACTCATATCATGACATTGAATCACAAAATATTAGCAGCTATTCATGTTGGCAGAATTATGCTTGCTTGCCTTAGATGTATACACGTTAAATACATGGATGCAAACTGCTGGCTAGGAATAATAAAGGAGACAGGGGATCCTACAGGGCTGGGTTGTTTGGTTTTATGAAGAAGCTTCTTCTTACCCTAGAGGACTAAAAACATAATCCATGCGGATTTGGTGGGCCACATGGAAGAAAAAAAATCTTTAGTATTTGCAGCTGAGGAGCACACAGGAAACAGCACTACAGAATGCAGTCAACACTGAGACAGTATTATCAGTATTTCCCTTCTACTGTCAATTTTCCTGCAGAAATGTTGCATTTGTATTTCAATTTAGCTGGTCCATCTCAGCTAGATTGAAATAGAAAAATATAAAGAAAGAAGAAATGTTACAGTCTTTATACAAGGAACCTATTTTGACAATCAAAAAATATCCAGGTAGTACAGATATGAATGCAGCTAATCAGAACTAATATGGAAAAAATAATTTGAAACAGTGTTTCTAAAGTATGAGATTTTATGGGATTATGATCAGAATTATCTACTTTTCTCTAAAGAAAATTCAACTGTTTTGAAATGACATTGAAAATGCCAGCATTTTCCAAGATTTTAGACTGTGCAGCAACTTAGTAGGTAAAGTGCCAGCAGTCATGGCAGTACTTAGGGCAGCTGCTTGGGGCTTCATGGGTAAATCCCCTATCACTACTGAAGTCATCACCAACTGCAAAGCTTATTGTTCTAGAACTCCAGTTCTAGGTCTAGGAGGAAATTTGTAGTGCAATTCTTGATTTTTTATTGGACACTATTCAGGGTCTGTCTTATGTGAGCTGAAGTTCATAGTATCATTACACCAATCCTTTAAGTGATTGTCCTTAACAAAGCAAAGGAAGACACATACTCTAATGTTAGAAGTCTCCATTTCTGTTTTAGGTTGTCAGAGCTATTTATTATTTTGTCACTGTGTGTTTTGGTGGATATTTTTAAAATCCTCAAGGCATAAGTGTGTTCTGAGGAGAACTGGGAACTGATGATACTATTTGTACTACTTATAGGTACTATTTGATACTAACTGTAAGCATTTTTGTTCCTGGCTTTAAGGTCTGAAACTTAAGTGCAGTATAATTATTTTATTGTCATGCTGTTATTATATGCTGTTCCATCTCTCAACAACTATCTTATTGTGCTAGCTACTGTACAAACAATTCAAGTCATCACCAAACTCCTTCTGCAAAGGCAAGGACTTGGCAGCTACCAGCATACTGCAGTTCCTCCTGCCCTGCAAAACTTCAGGCAGTGCTTGGGGCACTTCTGCTGAGGCTACAGAGATCAACTGCACTCTGCCATCTTAATCATTCATATTTTCCATCTTTTAACAGAGAATGTCTAGTCCTTTTTGTAATGTGTCTCAAGTGTTTGGCAGTAGCTGAGCAACAGCTGCTTAGGAGCATTCACAATATTTTCCATTGTTTTGACTGGACAGAGTTATGAAATCACACTGCTGTTTCATATTCTCTCAGTGTATGTATTATGAAAACCCAGGAGTACACTGCTGATTTAGACATTTCATTTTGGTCTGCTGGGATCCAGTTTGTGCATGTTCATGTGGAGATTTAGAATCAGGGTTTTTTTTCAATTTATAATGATGCCAGTTTCATGTTTTCTGTTATTTTGGAATAGGTATTTTCACTCTTCCTCTAATATTGGCTTAAAACCCTGAACCATTTTCCTGATCATTTGCAAACTCCTCCTCTATCTACATTCTTATCTCCAAGTGCAACTGAGACATACTCTATATAATTGATATCAAATTACAGTCTGTATTTCCCTCTCTCATCTCATGATTTAATGTGAATGTGGGATTAGTGTCTTTAGAAGACATGTAAGCTTGCTCTTTCAAAACAATTATTTGATAAGGCATATCAAAGCCTGCTTGATTTTTACACAATGCTGAAAACAAGTACCAGGCACTGTGTTTCTGAGCAGAAGGACTGGAACTTTATGAGATATGCAGCCTCTAGGTTTGTGTACACTTCTATATTTACAGTTTCCTTAAGCATACACCATGACGGTATCTTTACTTGATCAAGTTATGTTTTATTTTGAGATTGAGCAGAGTACAGAGCAGGGAAGAGAGGGAAAGAAGTGAATTAGAGTAGATAAAAGGATGGAGGAAGACATTAAATTTGGATGTGAATCAGTCAGGATCTTGCTTTCTATTAGCAACATTAGACCTGGAAGGAGAATTAAAAGGCAGGAACTGGAAACTGACTGGTAATTTATTGTAAAAATATTATTATAAAAAACATGAGCAAAGGAATTGTATTCATACGGTTGCCAAGAAGCCTGCTCCTAATGGATGCACACCCGATATATCCACATGATACTTCAGGAACTCATTTTCTCTGAAATATACTATCTGTTTTCTTTTTATTTCACAATTTAAAATCTAATGAAACTTTGAGCCAACATATAAAATAATTGTTTTCAAAGTGTGCACAGGACCCAGCATTTCTAATAAAGCCAGATCAATTTATCAAGGCAGCAGCTACCTGCTTCCTTCTTTTACCTGTTAGGTTTCCCTCTCTACATTCCATTCAAAAACTATGTAACAAGTAAAATATAGATTTATAAATAAACTTACAAGCACAACTCTTAAATTATTCCTCTTGTATACTGAACAGAAAAACTTAGATATATAATGGGTATTGAAAATATTTCTTCCTGCTATGACTCAAATATGAAAGGAAAATAATTGTAAAGACTGATATCACCAGAAAGTTAGATGCATTTGAAAGCAGATGTATAGCTTGGTAAGAAAAGTGTCACCTGACACAAGTTCATGTTTTTATCAGTAGGCTGTCTGTATAGCAAAGTCTGGTAGCACCTATATTGAAAAGAGATTTGTTATTCTTTCCTGATTTACCCTCACTGACTTCTGGCTACAACAACAATGATCTGATGAACTGCAGATTGAAGTAGGATCATATCATTTGATGGATTCACCCTCTCTTAACTATCTAATCCTATTCATTTTTTTAGCCTCTACAACACCCTGTGGCAATGCATTTCATAATGTCATTGTGAGTCATGAGGAAAGCACCTCATTTTTTACATTTGATTTTGTATACTTTATTGTGTGCCCTGTGGTTCTTGTTTTATAATAATGATGAATCATTTCTATTCACCTTCTCTATGGTGCCAACTTTACATAGATTTTGTCCTTAAGGACACTTTTTCCACAAGCTGAAGAGTTAATGCCTGTTTTATTTGGAGTACCTAGCCACATATCCATCTTCCTGCAATATCTAATTATAATAATATATAATTATGTATTTATATTGTAAAATATGTAGAACTAAGTATCTGAATGGTATACAGACTACAGGTTTCACTCTGAAATTCCTTCCTAGTAACTCCTAAAATTCAATTTGACATCTGGACCCTGAATACAGACCTCATATTCTCAAATGACTATCCACAATTACCCCATAGTTTCTTTCTTGTTGAAAATAATTTGCAAATAATGGTTTATTTTCTCACCTTTTTTTCATCTTTGGGGAAAACTTTGTCTCATTAAGTGCAAATTCTCCTGTGAAAAACAAATTAAGTTACTTTTATAGAATTTGTTACCTATGGGAATTAGCCACATATGGGAATATGTATGGGGATATTTTCATTAATTTTGGTATTACCATACTTGCAGTCCCCCTAAAGAGTCTGCTTTATAGTCAATAGACTTGGAATGGCCCTAGTGGGCAAGTTTTTGTACTTTTGAATAGTTATCAATTACTTCTAGGCAGATGTCTGTGGTAGTAAATTTGTGAGATAGCAATTTTACTACTTGTCTAACCAGATAAGAAGAGGGAAAAGTTAATGAAGAGTTTTATATAATTAATACTGTGAAAAATAGACATAGCTATCTTATCTGAGTTCCTGCACAGGCCAACTCATTATGTTTCCCCTTGTAAGTCTTTTAAGCCCTACAGATGTCTTTTAGGAAAGCATATATCCTTTGGATGAAAACTACAGATAACTTCAACCCATTCCCATTGGTTACATCTGCTAAAAAAATGAGTGTAATTTTGTATCCTTTTCATCTTCTAGGGGTAAAATTGTCTTGATCTTTCTCTGCCAGACTCCTCAGTTTGTTTTTTTTTGAAGATCTACTTCCCTGTTTCCACCAAAATATTACAAACACTACACAGAATGGGAAATAAGAGTTATTCAGACCATTACAACCAGACATGATTTGTTTTTCCCTGGAAGGATTACTTGTCCAATTACTGCTTTCAAACATGTTGCAGCTGATGTTATGGAACTATGTGGAGTTAGCAACTATATTTTACAAAACCCTTCAAAAATCAGCACAGATTTCAAAATGGAACCATGCAGGAAACAGTGGTAAGAATGTCTAGAGGAAGAAAAGGGACCAGGCTTTAAAATCTATTACAAGAATTACTGATTTTGTTCCTAAGAAATTTTTCAAAACCGGCTTTATGTCATCTCAATTTATCTCCTAACTAATTTAGTCAACTCTGTAAATAGAATAGGCCTCTCTCTGCAATACATCTGAAAAAATTTTGTCCAACAACAGTAACTCCAAATTTATTTTTTTTTAATAGTTCTCACCTATACCAAATATTTTTCATGCTATCACATGCAGATCAGGTACAGGACAGAAGGTGGAATACAAAACAATGCGTGGATGACTATGGAAGAGGAGGTAACAGAGATTCAGATCACAAGACACTAAGTTTAGAGATATTTTTCTTTTAATATGTGTTGAAATAACCTGCAGTGCAAAAAACAGCTGTAAGCTCAGCGTAGTTGTTTTGGTTTTTTTCCCAGAAAAACAATTATTTGTAAAATAAGAAGTTTGTAGTAGGAAAAGAAATGTGTTTTGTGTAGGCTAGAAATATGCTTACAAATGAATGCAACACAAATCAGATTACCTCCTGAAGAGTTTGGTGGTGGTACATTATATTAACTTACACTACTATTTGGTGCAGAAAAACCAAAGAAAAGGTGACTTTGGGTGGCATGAGAACGTGGTATATTAATTGGTTTATGAAGATTAGTATAATTGATCCTCAGAAGACCTGAGCAGGCAGGAAGGGAAAATAAAACACTCAGAGTGCAATATTAATCAGGTATGAATTACCAGAGGCACAAGTTTAACTCTCATGAGTATTGGCTGTACAAGTGGCAGTAACAGAACCATTACAGTGCTTGGTTGTCCTCACAAAGCTCTGAGCTGCACCGTAGATGGTCAAGTTTGGTCCAACATTTTTATGGGCACCTACCAAACTCAAGAATAGTTTCGGGTTCAAAGTCCGAGTTTGCACTCAGCACTAACGTCTTTGAGAAGTCCTGTTCCATAGAGTGAAATAAAAGCATTACAGAACTGCTATGAGAATGGAAAATCTAACACAAAAAAGCTCTAAAGTAAAACATTAGAGGTGAGCAGTTTCAATGATTCTCAAGGGTAGCTCAACGTGCTGTAGCACAATTCTAGGACACTGACCATCTGCATCCTGAAATCCTCCCCAGTTCTTATTTTCCTAATGCCCTGACAGAGTCCCAGGAATCCTTGAGTATCCTTGGAAGCAGAGATCCTTAACACTGCTGGAGGCTGGCCGACTGCCCAGCAGACAGAAATTTGGGAACATAGCCTCCTCAGCTGTGCACTGGCAGTACTGCTTGTCTCTATTTAATATTAATTCACAGAAGACAATATGTAGGAACACAAACTCATAGAATTGAATTGCCGTGGGCAGGGACACCTTCTGCTAAACCAGGTTGCCCAAAGCCCTGTCAGCCTGGCCTTGTACATTTCCATGGATGGGCCATCCAGAAAGCATTCTTAAACTTTACTGAATTGCTACATCCCAATAAAGTTGCTTTTTCTTTCTAATATTCCTGTGCAGTCTTGCTTCTGGGGCAATAAGAAACCAGATATCATGATGTACATCAGCACCCAACTGGCTGCAGCTGTCCATTTTTTTGCCCAGAAATGATAAAAGTTTAGAAATCCAGTTCTGCTGGATTTCTGCTGGAAATCAATATGCTGAAGTAGTAAAGCAGTTACAGAAGTACTCTCAGCAAAAAGGGTTTTAACATGGAATTTAAGGTTCCTACACATCAAATGCTTATGAAAACTTCCCTCTTGATCTTTGGACAGACTGCAGATCTTTTCTTGCTAAAGAAGTAGTTGGAAGCGGTCTATCCCTGGTCATGGATATTCAGGCAGTGCATGGAGCTCGCCGTGCCACCAGCGGGAGGATACCCTTTTGACATATAAATTAAGCTCAAAAACAAGTCTAAGAAATGCCCTCTTCCTGTGTTTGCACATCTTCCATTAGGGTGTCCTGCTGCTTCTCAGTACACTTTTCAAGATGAAATGTTGTTGCCTCCATTTCATTCTATCTGCATAACCAGAAAATGTGTTTTGCAAGGAGATCTAAGTAGTGTGATACTCTGCCCCTCCCACAGAGCCAACTGCTAGGCAGCTAAGCCTGGCAGCACCTACCCCCTGCACATGGCAAACCCTGACATTTTGCCTCTTTTTCTGAGGAAATGGTTCCTTTCAGTCATTATCTGAAAAAAAAAGAGGGGAAGGACAAAACTTGCTGGTTTTTCTCTTCTTTCCCTTACTTTTCTGTGAATTTAATACCTTATTTAGGAATAAAGTAATAAATGAGAACTGATGACCTTAGAGTCATTTCAAAGATTATTTAAATACATGTTTTAGTGAAAGACCTAAATTTGCTGTGATGTGCCAGAAAATCTGTTCTGCTGCATGAACATGCATCATATCTTTTAATGGTAAGGAGTTCTGGCCCAAATACCTGTGCCGCAGTAGAGAACTCTGAAGCTCCCTTGCTGCTCATTCTGGAGGCAGGAGAATACACTGGAATTTTGCTAGGCTACATAATTATGTCATTTAATTGTCCAGTGCCAGCATACAGAAATCTCTGCCACAAATGAAACATTATTGTGTCAGACATGGCAGATGCCCTGAACCACAAGCTGGCCACTGCACCCTCCTTTTGTGTCCCTCCTACCAGCCTACTGCTACCTCCACCTTCACACTAATCACTTTTTTTGCCTGGATGTACTGTCTTTCCCTGGAACAGCATATATGCTGGAATTTTCACACCAGAGGAAATTTTACTCCCCTCTGCCTCAGTTGCCCTTTCTGAAAGACACAATAATAGTTTTCTTAGAAGAATTGTAAGAAAATTTTAATGTAGCTGTAATAGTACCTATGAGATTTAAGTAAAAGAATCTTCATTCATGAACAAGACATTACAGTCACTCAAAGCATTGCCACAATGAGGGCATCCTAGTAGGCAGCAACCATTTCTAATTAAAACAGATGAGAGACAAATATATGTTAGGGATTTTCCTCACCTATTTATACAAAGTATTTAACATACCACAGTCACTGTGTTTGGAAATAATTTTTATTACCATCATTCCAACAAGAACACCTGGCTAAATCAGCATCCTTGGAAATATACAGAAGAAAGTACATGGTCTCTGCAAAAGCTCCAGACAAGCAAATGTTTAAATTGAACAGGTATGTCTACTCTTATGCCTTGGATATCAGTTCCCAGCAGCTAAAGATAATTTTTGGTTTTAGTCACTTTTGCTGTCAGTCTAACTTTCCTATCCTTTGGTATAAGTAACACTTCACCTATGTATGTGTTACAAGAAAAAACAATAACTCAGAGGAAACACAGGGGTAGGACCATCCAGAGAGTGCTGTATTTTATATCACTACCTTTTAGTTACCCCATGAGATGTTAGTACATTTTGGCAAGTCAGGTTTGTATGTGTATCTCATGTGTACTTCTCATGCTCATGTCAGGGCCAATCTTTCCATGGCAAAACCCTTGCTCTTCTTTGCCAGGATTTAATATATACAAATGTGTGCTCATTTAAGAGTTGCTGGCATGCCAATATACATCTTTATTTTTTAAAGACTGTTGCTAGTGTTCTTTCCAAGTAAAATAAAATATAAAAAAAATCTTATTAAATAATCCTTATTCAAAAGTGTAAATAATATAAAAAACAAATGTGAAAATTATTGGCCATGTTGAGAGCCTTAACTGGTATATTTCTGCAGATGACATCTCAGTGAAAAGACAACCCTTATTGTCACACCAAAAGAACACAGAAAGCAAACCATATCATATTCCAAGAGAATCAAATCTCTTAAATC